>NW_021604708.1:3457301-3537267 GCF_004785775.1 Grammomys surdaster | reverse complement strand
CTGTGCTGTGCTGTGCTGTGCTGTGCTGTGCTGTGCTGTGCTGTGCTTTTCTGGAGCAGAGAACAAACATATAGTTGAGTGGGTAAAGGGATATGGAGAATGACCTCAGAGATGAAGACAGAAGAGCCTTTTCCTCTTAGGAAGCCAAACTCATGGTGGGGACATCCTGACACCTTGCTTGAGCACAAGGACTTGAGGTTGATAAGCAGGGTCTGGCTGTGCTGTGAGGACACCCACCCTGAGCCCTGCACAGACTGCACAGGTGAGTGCTGCCATGTCATGGGGGATAGGGCTGCATTCAACACTGAAAGAAATCTGTGGAGGGCTGATCCGTGGAAGGGAAGGATATGGCTTCCTTGTCACTCTGAGAGGGGACAGTGGCAGGATTCAGAGAGAAGATTGTCTATCATTTCCTAAATGCAATCCAGAGCTGTCCACAAGGACAGTGTGTGTTGTCACTGGGAGTGATCTTCTCCTTACACAGGACAGGCAGGGGTAGGACACAGGGCACCTACAGTATAGCCTGGAGTAGGAAGCTCTTGCTCCCACAGCCTTTGCACAATCTGTGTGATTTTCCCTCTAAAGACTGAGAACTTTTGCCTAGATTGTCATTTATAGGATATAGCACTACTGACTAATAAAATCTGTGATTTGATGAACCTTGGAAATCAAAGTGATATGAAGTGTCTTTGTTTGAAGTCCAGAGGTGTCCTAAGTTGAGAGCTGAGATTTGATGTTTTCTCAGGAGAATGTTCTTAGGGAATGGCCAGGAAAAGCATATAAATTGTGGATATGGGTTACCTTTAACATGATCCCATACATGAGAGATAGAAAATAAAAATTAATTAACCATTCCACTCAAGGCAGGGATATAGATTAACTACAGCCCTAAATCTATGTGTTATTTATTGCCAATGTCAATTTAGAGTTGGAGACAAAGAAAAGCCATGTGACTTTCCATGGGAAACAATCCCATTTGGACAAATATTGTTCTTCTTCGAAGAGCTATAATTTTATATTATCTCAATATTTTCTTGAAGCACAAGTGTATACAAGGTAGCAAAAAGGATCTGAGAAGGGAGCCATCTAAGATGATAGTCAACATCATGGCTTTGAAGTTTAGTGATGCTGTCCTTTGTTTGGATGTTCTCATGGGAAAATGTTTAGAGATGTAGGATATAAAGAACAACCTTCTGTGAAGCCATCAGCATGGTGCTCATGTCCAATTATCATCATCATCATCATCATCATCATCATCATCATCATCATCTCCAAGTAAGTGGAAGCAAGAACAGAAGGTCCAAGAATAAAATCAGGCATCTGCAAGCAAAGAACTCTGCGCATTTACATAATGTTCATTTCACTAAAGAAAACAGAAAACCCACAGGCATGAACTGTATCATGTTTACTTCCTAATGCTTCTCAGATTTTTCTAGTTTTAACCATGAAGACAATTTAGAGTGTTGGAAAAAGTGTGCCACTGGATATGGCCTTTGGGGGGTCAAATTTACAAGCCAGGCCCAGTGGTTCTCTCTCTCTTCCTGTTGCCTGTGGAGCCCGATATAGGATTCTCAACTATCTCTCTAGCACCATGCTTCCCACCATGCTGGTTATGGACTAAATCTCAGAATTGAAAGCCAGCCCATATATCCAAAAACCTCCACTTCAGTCTGCCACTCAGCCTGAGTCCAGAGAGGTGCCAAAAAGCCACCAGAACACCACTAGAAGATTGTTTATGCATTTCTCTCTATAAAGTCACAACAATGACCATCAAGTAATGGTAAGGTATGCCAATACCATCCAGTGTCATCCACAGTCTGTTGGGTTATATTTATATTCCCTCTAAACATCATTCATTCTTTCAGATGTTTGCTTTACCAAAACATCCTTTCACTTGTGTGCCCCAGCAAAACGTCAATTGGCATAACTGAATTTCCAAAGAAATGAGAATTTTCCACTTCACATCTCTGTGATAATGCTAACTTGTTCATTGTGGATGTTCATAATACATACCTGCATCCAATTTGCAAGGGTTTTTTTCAGTAAATGAAGAAAAGAAAAAATAAAATTTATTGAAGAAAATATAAGCATGGAGTTTTATTTTTGAAGGTTACAATATAAAGCTAACAGCTCTTACTGTTTAATTGTAATATTTTTCCAACACTTATTTATTTTTCATTTTGATCTTTTTTTAATCACAAAAATCAGTTTCCTCTTCCCCAACTCTACCTTCATACTTTTATACCTACCAAAGTCCAAGCAAAAAAAAATAAAATAAAATAAAAACAAATAAGAAAAAGAAATAGCCAAACAAGCAAACAAACTATGATTTTAAAACATGGATACATACACAAGCTTGGACACCATAATAATAGGTCAATAAGAAAAAAAAATGGCCAAACACAGCAGTATGAACCAAAAAGTTAAAAAAAATTCCACTACATTTGTGTTTTGTGCTGGCAATCTACTTATGGACACAGGGCCTATCCTTAAGTATGGGGTATTATACCCATTTGGACTCACTGGAGAACTGTTTTAGAAAACTGCTTTTAAGTGAGTTTCATTTGCAATAACTTCTTGGGTGGAAAGAGAACCCATAGAAGCTGAAGGTGACAGATGATACCAAGGAAAAGAGCGTCTTCATGACACAACAGGACTGATGACCCAATGAACCTACAGACTATGGCAGGACATATAGCTAAATCACAAGAAAAAGACCTTGTATCCACCAATATAAAAATTATAGAGTTACTGAAAGAGAAAATGAATATATCCCTTAAAGAAACCCAGAGGGAAAAGATAGAAGTAAATAAATCCCTTAAGAATCCAAGAAATAAAAAACCATTGAAGGAAATGCATAAAAGTGATCAAGACCTGAAAGTGAAATAAAAGCAATAACGAAAGCACAAACTGAGGGAATTCTGCAAATAAAAAATTTAGGAATATGAATAAAAACTACAGAGGAGCAAAATATAAGACATGGAAGAAATAATCTCAGGTATTAAAGATACAATAGAAGAAATGAATGCATTGGTCAAAATATGCTACATCTAAAAGACTTATGACACAAAACATCCAGGAACTCTGGAACACTATGGGAAAAAAAAACTAAATCTAAGAATAATAGGATTATAGAAAGGAAAAAAGTCCCAGCTTAAAGGCCTAGAGAATAGTTTCAAAAAATCACAGAAAAAAATTCTAATCTAAAGGAGAAGGTGCATATAAAGGTACAAGAAGCATACGAACCATCGAATAGATTGGACTAGGAAAAAAAGTCCCCTGGTACATAATAAGAAAAACACTAAAAGTACAGAAGAAAGGGTATTAGAAGCAGCAAATGAAGAAAAAAAAAAGCAAGTAACATATTAGAATTACACACACAACTTCTCATCTGGGACTCTAAAAGCCAGAAGAGTCTGGACAGATGTCCTGCAGACTCTGAAAGACCACAGATACCAGCCCAGACTACTATAACCGGCAAAACTTTCAATCACAATAGATGGAGAAAACAAAATATTCCATGATAAGGTAAAATTTAAACAATATCTATCTACAAACCCAGCCGTACAGAAGGTACTAAAAGGAAAACACCAACCTAAGTAGGTTAACTCTATACCCATAAGAAAACCAGAAATGAATGATCTCACACACACAAAATCAAAAAAAGGAAAACACACACAATCACACACTCAATCACCACACACACATGCACACGCACATGTATTCTGTATAGTACTTGAAGTTCTAGCTAGAGCAGTAAGATAACTAAAGGGGATCAAGGGAATACAAATTGGAAAGGAAGAAGTCAAAGTATTGCTATTTGCAGATGATATGATACTATATATAAGCTATCCAATAAATTCTACCAGAGAACTCCTACAACTGATAAACATCTTCAGCCAAGTTTGACTAGATACAAAATTAACTCAAAGAAATCAGTAGCCCGCCTTTATACAAATGATAAATAGGTCAAGAAAGAAATTAGAGAAACAACATCCTTTACAATAGCAACAAATAATGTAAGATATCTTGGTGTATGTAACTCTAACCAAGCCAATGGTAGGCCTGTATGACAAGAACTTCAAGTCTCTCAAGAATGAAATTGAGAAAGATATCAAAAGATGAAAAGATCTTCCATGCTCATGGATCTGTAGGATTAGCATACTGAAAATGGCCATCTTCCCAAAAGCAATCTTCAGATTCATTGCAGTCCTCATCAAAATTCTAATACAGACTTAAAAGAGAGCAATTCTAAACCTCATATTGAAAACAAAAGACCCAGTTTAGCTAAAACAATTCTGAACAATAAAGGAACTTGTGGAGATATCACCACGCTTGATCTCAAGCAGACTTACAGAGCAGTAGAAATAAAAACTGCACTGTACTGGTATAAGAACAGACAGGTTGACCAATGGAATCAAATCGAAGACCCTGAAATAAACCCACACAGGACACTTCATTTTTGACAAAAAAAAAAAATCTAACTGGATGTCTGCACATAGTAGAAGGCAAGTAGATGCATATTTATTACCCTGCACAAAACTCAAATCCAAGTGGATCAAAAGCCTCAACATTAAACTAGATACACTGAACCTAATAGAAGAAGATGATGAACAGCCTTGAATTCATTAAGACAGGAGGCGACATCCTGAACAAAACACCAATAGCACAGGCTACTACGATTAACAATTAATAAATAGAGTCTTGTGAAGCTGAAAAGCTTCTGTGATGCAAAGGACACAGTCAGTCAAACAAAGCAAAAGCGTACACAATGGGAAAAGAATTTTTTATCAGCTCCATATCCAATAAGGGCTAATATCCAAAATATAAACAACTCAAGAAATTAGATACCACAAAACCTAATAATCCAGTTTTAAAATGGGGTACAAATCTAAAATAAAATTTTCAATAGGGGAATGTCAAATGGCTGAGAAACATTTCAGGAAAAGTTCAACATCCTTAGCCATTAGGGAAATGTCAATCATAACTACAAGGGATTCCATCTTACACCTGTCATAATGGCTAAGATCAATAACACAAGTGACAACTCATGCCAGCAAGGATTTAGAGCAAGGGGAACGCTCCTCCATTGCTGGTGAAGTGCAAACTTGTACAACCACTTTGGAAATCAAAATAACAGTTCCTCAGAGAGTTGAGAATCTACCTCAAGACCTACCTATACCACTCTTGGGCTTATATTCAAAGGATGCTTTCTCATAGCACAAGGACAGTTGCTCAACCATGTTCATTGCAGCTTTATTCTTAATAGCCAGAAGCTAGAACAACACATATGGCCCTCAACCGAAGCGACAAAGAAACTCTGGTACATTTATACAATGGAATATTACTCAGCTGTTAATTTAAAAAATGACATCATGAAATTTGCAGGCAAATGGGTGGAACAAAAAAAAAGTCATACTGAATAGGGTAACTCAAGCACAGAAAAATAAATCTGGTATTTATTCACTTATATGTGAATATTGGCCTTTTAAGTAAATGATAACCAAGCTACAACCTGTAGACCCAGAGAGGCTAGGAAAAGAGGAAGGTTCTGGGAAGGGCACAGGCTCTCCCTCAGTGGATCAAATAGAATAGATTTGGAGGGGGTGTGCTGGAGAAATACCTCAGAGGTTAAGAGCACTGGCTGCTCTTCCAGAGGTCCTGAGTTCAATTCCCAGCAACCACATGGTGGCTCACAACCATCTGTAATGGGATCTGAGTCCCTCTTCTGGTATGTCTGAAGAGAGTGACAGTGTACTCACATACATAAAATAAATACATCTTTTTTTAAAAAAATGGCTTTTATGGATGAACTGGATCATAAAGGGACAGAAACAAGGAGGATCAGATTAGATGGGAAATCGGGTGGAAGGAGAGAGTGTGGAGAGAGATAACTGGAATTGGAGAGTATTTGAGTTCTAATGTGGAAATCCAGTGCAGTGCTAACTTCCTGGGAATCTATGAAGTTCATTCTCATGAGGACTCCTAGTAATAGAGAATGCAGAGTCTCAGCTGGTCATCTCTCATAGCCAGCTGAGGCTTCCAGCAGTCAGACTGGATGGCATTCCATTGAGTTGTTGGCCAAGGGTATCCCATAAAAATCCAAAAGACAAAGGGTTGCTCTCTAAAACTGACATCAGGGACCCATTGCTGAGGACAACATCCACACAACACATTGAGTTGGTGACTATGTAGAGCCCTACATTCTAAATTCTTTGGTGTAGAAAGATACCCTTGCAGGCTTCAGAAAGAGAAATGTGGACACTGACCCAGCTACAAAACCTTTGACCTACAATCTGTCCTGCCAGAAAATATGCCAGGACAACAGTGGCACAGAACTTATGAAAGCAACCAACCAATGTCTGGTTTTACTTGGAGCCCCACTTCACAAGAAGGTACCCATACTCAACACAGCTTGGGTAACCAAGAACCAGAGGCTAGACAGTGCACAGATCTAGGATAAAACCAAACACTACTGGTCTTTAAAAAATAAAGTATCATCCAGGCGGTGGTGGCACACGCCTTTAATCCCAGCACTTGGGAGGCAGAGGCAGGTGGATTTCTGAGTTCAAGGCCAGCCTGGTCTACAGAGTGAGTTCCAGGACAGCCAAGGCTACACAGAGAAACCCTGTCTCGAAAAACCAAAAAATAAAAAAAAATAATAAAGTATCAATAAAATGACTCCTACTGATATTTTTCTATACTCATAGATTAGTATGTTATCCAGTCATCTTTGGGCTTTCTCCAGCAACAGATAGAACAGAAGCAGAGACTCACAGGCAGGTATTAGGCAGAAAGGGAGTCTATCTGGGTGATCTCCATCAAAGCCCTCCCATCATAGCACAGGGGATCTTTTGGAAGAGGCGGCAGAAAGATTGTAAGAGCCAGAGAGGATGAAGGACACCAGTGGAACAAGACCCTCTGACTCAAGCCTCACCGAGACTGAAGTAGCAAGCAAAAAACCTAAAGGAGTATACAGGAGGTCCTCTGGAGATACGGGAAGCTCAGTACACAGACTCCTGGTTAGTTGTTCATTTTCTCAGCTCACATCATTCCTCTCAAAATAAATAAATACTAATTAAGCTAGAAATAAGTTCTGAGCAAAACAGATGCTGTAACTATGGGATCGGGAAGCTATACTTCAGGGACTGAGGCCCTGCGGTGGCCTTCCTTCCCCCCTGACACTGTGACAATATGAAACTTCACTTGCAGTACCTGATGGCAGCCACGAGCCCCACAGATTCAGACAGTACAAATATCACCTAGCAAGTGTCACCTTCCCATAGCTGCCCCAGAACCTGACTGCACCACAGAGGTCCAGGTGAGTACATGAAGGTAAGAGCTTAGATATCCTCAGCTGTGCCATGGAGTTCCATTAAAGCTGAAGTCTCTCTCTGACTAAGACAGGGAGGAATTGAAAGACTTTGTGAACCTTGGGTCCTCCACATTTCTTTTGACCCTGACAAGGCTGGTCCTTCAGTCTAGAGAGATCAAAGGAGGTGAGTTCCTGGAGATACAGAAATGGGACAGAAATGCTGAGGCATCGCTGTCCATCCTCAGGCTGGAGTCAGGACTGAGTTCTGAGGGTCATTGCCTAAGGTTTCTTACTTGTTTGGGTGTGCTTATTTGTTTGTTTGTTGTTTCTAAGGAATCAGGAAGATAGAGAAGATTTTCAGATGTCTATCAAAAATTTAAGACAATAAAGAAACAGTGCAGTAACATTAGTACTAGAGAGACAGAGGCAGGATAATCGTTTTTCAGTGGTTTACGTGGGGAGACTCTCTCAAAAATCACAAGAAAAAATACAAATATACATTTTTTAGCTTCCTTGTTTGCCAGCACTGTGACCCCAACAGACTCACTGGTGTTTGTAAAGGTTATATTTTCCACTTCTGATGCACTTCCACTTTTCAAATATGGGCACAATTTTCTTTTACAACAGCTTTATAATTAATTCCCCATTTGAAGGTTTTCCTTCTGGATGCATCCTTACAGTTTCTAGATTCTGTCACCTAATATTATACACACTTATCTCAACTTTAGTTTAGTCATTGTAGGTCTGCAGCATGTGGAGAACTGTAAACCACTAAGTGTAGCAGTCATCACCACCATCTTGAGAATTCCTGCTATAAGGATCCAGGCTGTGAAGTAGTACATCCTGAAACAGCTCGTCTTAACTTTAATCCCAGTGCTAAGAAGCAAAGAGCAACAATCTTTTTTGTTTTGTTTGATTGCTTGCTGGCTTGCTTTTAGAAATTCAGGATGAATGAGGTAAATTATATACCTCAGGCTCTTGGGAGTTAAACTCATGGGAACATCCATCTATCTAAACACAAATCCATCCTGTCTTTTAAATTAATTTCCTTTAACATTTCCCAAATAATATGGGAGATGAGCCACCTCACTCCTCTGGCAGTCCACTTCAGTAGGAATGAATCACTTACTAGAAGTACCAGAACCTGGTCTCAAGTGTGACTTAAAGTTTGGAAACAGGAATAGAGGATTTGAAATGGAGACTCTCCAGGAAAGCTAGCATTAAACAAACAGAAAAAAGTTGTCAATATTTTCCACCAGGACTTGGAGTTATTATTGATTGCAGCAATTTTTACAGACTCCAGTCTTTGAATAAACAGTTAACATTTATTCTAAAGACAATAACAAATGCTGATGAGCTTCTTATAAACATCCGGAGTATACATCATTATACGCAGATATTCAGAATGGTATTGTGATTTCTAAGATTCACTGATATTGGCAGCAATTATCCGTTTGTCAGAAGGGCAGTTGAAAGTCAATAACTGACATTTCTAGAGACATGAAACCACCTGGAATAAATCTGGCAATAAGGCTAGGTTCCTACAGATCACATATGCTATCAGAAGGACAAAGACATTTAAGGCAATCCTGTGAGTTTAGCAGGAAGGAGAACAGGGAACAGAGGCATTCCAAGTACTAAGAACACACAAACCCATGGAGCCACTGAAGCATCCAGATTCCTCTTACTCTAGAAAATATACCCAGAGATTACCATAAGTTCCAGAGAAATAAGAATGGAGCTCCTGAATGTACATAATAACATCCTACCGAGGTCTAAGTCCTCGAATCACCTCAGACTGATGTAGAACAAAGCAGCCTGCCTGACAAACAGGTTGCAAAAGAATCAGGCTGTATACAAACTGACATAACTGCTGCTCACAGGCCCCACAGAGGCAAATGCCACCAAGACCTCTTAGATGGGAGAGTCCCTGCTCATAACTGTATCCCCCAACCTACTGTATGCTTCTGCATGCAGCTATATTGAGAACACATAACTCAAAAACTTCACTCATCTCAGGGCAGCAGCTAACAAGTCGTTAATCCCTTTCTTCTGTCCCCCTCATCAGCAACAATTGGTCCATAGCTAAGTTGTTTCCATGGCTGTTCCATGCTCCCTTAGATGTGATGCTATTGGATGACTCAGAGCATCTATGACCCCTAAGCTACAGATGCTCTGAATCATCCAATAGGATCACAGCCCCCTGCTACCCAATCTCCTAGGAAGCATCCCAGGGTTCTACACAGCACTGTCCCTGGCTGCAACCTTGTGGATACACGAATTTTTCACACAAGAGTCTTTTTCAAAACATCTTTTGGTGATCCAGCTTTAAGTGTGGGACTTTATCTGGAAAGGTTACACAATTTGACTTGGCACTAAGGGCAATCTTAAAAAATATCTAGTAAATATTCATGCAGAGTGAAATCACATAATGATCACTATAAAAATTTAACATATTAACACTTAGGGGGGGATCCAGGGCTTCAGCTGAATATGTAAAAGTGGAGGGCCCTGCTGGGCATAGGTGGAAGAAGAGAACCTTGACCTCATGAAGGCTGGATGCCCCAGGGGGTGGGAATTTTGAGGGTGGGGAGGTGGGAGTGGGGGGGTGTAGATAGAGGTTACATCCACAGAGAAGAAGGAGGAGGGGCGAGGGGATTGGGGGTTCCGAGGGGGTGGTGGGGGATGGGGTAAGGGGACAACATAGGAAATGTAAATAAATCATCCAATTAAAAAAAAAAAGATATAGAAATTGAAGTTCCAACGCTTTGGTGTCAAATGCAATTCTAGAAATTATTGTACTATTCAAGATACAGATAAGAAAGAAACATCAAACAAAGGAGGAGAGATGTGGAGGTAAAGTAACTGAATCTGAGAGACGCTGCAGGTGTTGAGCAGCAGGGTTTCCCAGCGACTGTGTGTGATGTGGGGAAGGCAGACAGGCTCAGCATGAGCCTTGGGCTTTTCGAATTGGGTGGAGAAATATGAAGGAATAAAATAAAAAACAGAGGAAGAATTTTTGGTTATAGGAACTTGGGATTCAATCCAGCTATGGTGAAAGGTAACAAGGATAATGCATGTATGCAGACAGAAGGACAAACACACACATGTACACACACACATACACACAGGAACTTGAGCAACTCAATTCTGCTAGAGTAAAGCTCAAAAATAATTTCCTTTAAATTTTAGCTTTGAATACCAGTTACCAATCTCACCTGTCAGCGCACATAAAATATCCCAGAGGCTACAGGAAACAGAAGTTTCAGGGACCTAATCTCCCACATAACTTGTGTCTATGGCTGCTTCATGAAGTCCAGAAAATGCTATTATGCAAAATATGCTGTTCAGATCTATGTCTAGAATTACTGAGGCTTTCTTCAAAGAGTATTTGCATCCTGGATACATGCTTTTCTACCTAGGAAGGAAGAAATGGTTTTGAAGTATATTAATAAAATAATTTCTCTCTTTATGACTGTGGTTGGCACTCTGGGGAATGTGTCTGTTTCTGGGAATTATATGTTCAGTCAGTGGGGAAGCCCTGAGAGGAAACCCATACACCTTATTCTCATCCACTTGGCTTTTACAAACATCATAATCCTTCTTACAAAAGGATTACCTAAGACAATAGTAGCTTTTGGTTTGAGAAACTTCCTGGATGACATAGGCTGTAAGGTCATTGTTTACCTGGAGAGGGTGGCCCGGGGCCTCTCCATCTGCACCAGCAGTCTCCTCACTGTGTTCCAGGCCATCATCATCAGTCCCAGAGCATCTGGGTGGAGCAAGCTCAGGCCAAAGTCTGCATGGCACATCCTTCCATTCTTCCTATTCTTTTGGATATTTAATGCTTTAATAAGTGTGAACCTAATCCATTCCATCACAAGTACAAATCTAAATATATCACAGCTTAAGAATAGTGACAACTATTGCTATTTTATGCTAGAAAGTCAGGAAATAAAATGGATTGTTCTCCCTCTCATGGTCCTGAGAGATGCAGTGTTCCAGGGTGCCATGGGAGGGGCCAGTGGCTACATGGTATTTCTTCTCCACAAGCATCACCAGCATTTTCTCTACCTTCGGAACTCCAAGCTTCTCTACAGAACTCCCCCTGAGCTGAGAGCTGCTCAGAGTGTCCTCCTTCTGATGCTCTGTTTTGTTTTCTTCTACTGGACAGATTGTGCCTTTTCTCTCATTTTAAGTCTCTCTTCAAGAGACAATGCCTGGATGGTAAATACTCTAGAATTTCTGACCCTTGGTTATGCAACTTTTAGCCCTCTTGTGCTGATTCACAGGGATGGGCTTCTGGATGAATGTTGGCATGCTCAGATGGAGAAACTGAGAAAATGTCTCCCTCATTTATATGTCCAATAAATGTCAAAGAAATCTCAGTTCTGCAATAATCTGTGTAAGACAAAATCCCACAAAGCAGTTTAGGCATGTGGTTATCCTCAGTCACTTGTGACTCAAAGCCTTGAGCTGAGCTGAAAGAGGGAAGAAGACCTTAACAAATTACAGTGATATAGAAATCTCATTCTCCATTTGCTACTCTTGAAGGGACTTTTTTAACTTTTCTATGTTTGTATTAATATTGCATTATATTTGCTGTGTATATCTATTTTGCCTGCATTTATAACTGTGAGACATGTGCATGCCTTCTGTTTGTAGAGTCTGAAAGAGGTCATCAAACATCCAGTGACTGACTGAAGTTACAGGGATTGTTTTGACCCAATGTATGGTTAGTAAAAATTAAACCTGTCTTCTCTGGAAGACCGGACAATGCTCTTAAGCGTTGAGCCATCTCTCTGCCACTGAAAAAAATGTCTTTAATTAGGATTTACTTTAATTAGTTTTTACTACTATAGTGACTGGAAAGTATACAAATGGATTTTGTAAATATTATCAAAATTCATAGTGATTTTATCATATTAGTCCAAGAAATTCCATTTCCTCTACTTGACGATGTGATTTCTAAATATTAGTGCCACAAGAGTATCTTGGACAACTTCAACGTGTCTGTAAGTACTCATCCATAGAAAATATTTTATAGAATTATGAAAGAATGATATGTACTCTGAATTCAGTCAATATAATCCCCGTGCACCAGTCAAAGAATTTAAATCATGTCATGGGTGTTATATTCGTGAAAGTTCTCTGCAGTAATAAACACTGGATATATGGAATAAATTAGGTAAAGAATACACTGTAAAGTTTTATTTTATGCTCATCTGTAGTTCCTATGTTGATGTCTTTTTCGAAATGATACAATGAGTGTGACTGAAGCCGAGCAAGCCTGGTTTGCAGCTGCCCTTTGTTGCTGCCTGGGTGCGCTCCACAGCTCTGTGCAGCTATACCACCAAAATACATATCACCAAAGAGCAGTAAAATAATCTGATTCATTTAAATGAAGGATTCACTTCTTATGGAGTTAAATTGGATCCATACAATAAGATAATGATATGGGTCGAAGAATATGATGGGCACATTCTGAAAATATTACTGATAGAATCATTTTACATGAAATTTTTTGAGTTGTTAGAGGTATGCTTTTTATCTTTTTTTTTTAATTTCTTTGTCATATCTGACTAGAACCCCTGTAAAGACATGGGTGCCACATGGTTCTACTTTACAATGATGAATAAGAGTTTACATTTTCCTTAGTTCCACTGTATTCACAGAACATTTAAGTAACCGATGTCTATAGTATTGTGCTATAATTATTAAAGAGTTTCTTTTTCTAATATAGTTATCTTTACTTATGTGTATTATCTGTGTGAGTGTACACCACATTTGTACAGGTGCCAACACAGGTCTGAAGAGAGTGTTAGGTCCCAAGGAGCTAGAACTACAAGCTGTCATGTGTCCTATGATGTAGATACTGGGTAAGGAATAGGGTTCTCTGAAAGAGAAGCAGGTCTCTCCACCATCCCTTCACTTCCTAGTCTTTCTGCTGTAAATGTGACTTCTCTGTAGGTAACATTCATTGTTCATGTTATTCTCACTGCTCTTATGTTAAAGCCCTTTTCTAAGAGTCTGACATAAAGAACCAGACAAATCAACACCTTCTTAGTCTGTGGAATTTGACTCAAAAGAAAGTGAGTTAAGAGAGAGATGTGAAGACAGACGTGTTTAAGCTGAGTGATGGAGAGGTTATTCAACACTAAGAATAGACAGGGTGCTGGAGAGATGACTCAGTTAGTAAAAGCTCTTGCTGACACCCAGACAGGCTGATCTGAAGAAGAAAATTGAGTCCCACATGCTGTCTTCTGACCTCCCCATGCATGCTGAGATACACACATGGACACACACAGGAACGTACAAATAAACTTCAAAGTAATTTTCAAATGCTTTTTAAAAATAATAGACAGGAGAAATATAGTTGCTGACACAGCATGACAAGGATGACATGGACTCACACAGAGTTGCTCTATTCAATTTCTCCTTAAAAGTCAAACTATATTAGAGTGGCTGGAGAGACAGCTCAGAGGTTAAGAGCACTGACTGCTCTTCCAAAGGTCCTGAGTTCAATTTCCAGCAACACATGGTAGCTCACAATCATCTGTAATGGGATCTGATGCCCTCTTCTGGTGTGTCTGAAGATAGCTACAGTGTACTCACATACGTAAAACAAATCAATAAGAATAATTTTAAAAACTGACAAAATTATAAAAAAGGGAAAAAATAAAAGAGAGCTAGAAGAAAATAAAAAATAAGAAATACGATAGAAACAAAAGTATATTAGAAAAAAACTAAAATAAAATCTTGATCAGAACATGAATTAAAACCTAGAATACATGATGAAAATTCTAAGTAAGTAGAAGATAGTGAAGGTAACCTGGAAATGGGACTTGATTGTGCCATTCAGGAAACGCATAAGAGATTTTACAACTGACATTAGCAAAGACATCACTTCAAACCTTATCATTTTTTTATGCTGAACACACTGCATGTCACTAGGACAGACCTATGGGACATTATACTAAATGAAGTAAGTCAACTGC
Source organism: Grammomys surdaster (assembly GCF_004785775.1). Lineage (NCBI taxonomy): Eukaryota > Metazoa > Chordata > Mammalia > Rodentia > Muridae > Grammomys > Grammomys surdaster. Next base: position 3,522,954 of record NW_021604708.1, on the reverse strand, counting down.
ATGTAGACAAATACCACATGATTCCACTAATAAGTGGAGTTTAAATACAAAAAGAATAGATCCTTCAGTGTGTGGAATGCAGCCTACAGCCTTCAGAAATTACCTGAATGTTTTTTTGTTTTAATTTCTTTTTTGTTTGTTTGGTTTTTTGTTTTTTTGGTTTTCGAGACAGGGTTTCTCTGTGTAGCCCTGGCTGTCCTGGAACTCACTCTGTAGACCAGGCTGGCCTCAAACTCAGAAATCCGTCTGCCTCTGCCTCCCAAGTGCTGGGATTAAAGGCGTGCTCCACCACCACCTGGCAATTTCATTTTTTATTATTTAAAACAATTCTCAAGTTTAAATTTACTTTGATCATATTTTTCCACTCTCCCAAGTTCCTTCAGATCCTCTCCTCCTCCCTATGTTAATCTCCCAGATGTGAGAAGAAAGGCCATTGATCCAAATAATGACTAAATTAAAGCAAGCTTTATTCTTGTACACATCAGAACCAAATTGGCGGCTATCTCCTCCTAAGGTGGAGTTCATGAGTCCAGCCTTCAGCCAATTCTCCATACCTCTTCTTTATGGCAAAATCACAAAGTGGAGATCTTTTCAGGCAAGTGTGGTTGCAGAAGTGAAAACAAGCAGTAAGAATTTTACAAAGCAGTTAAGAAAATCTTCCCTGAACTCCATGGTTGTGGGGTGAGGCACAGTCCAGCTCTGAGAAACAGAAACTCAAGTTTTACAGTCAACAGAAACTGAACGTAGCTACAGTCTTAAAATGGTTCCCAGGAACAAAAAGGAATCAGGTTGGTTCAGCACCTACCCAACCAGCTTCAAGTTATTTCTCAAAAAACAAACTAAAAACCCAGGACAACATCCCCCACCCCCCCCCAAAAAAAACTAAGAAAACAAAGCACAACAATATCCAAAATAAATAAATGAACAAACAGTAGACAAACAAACGCACACAAAGAAACTGTGGAGTCTACCATGCCTTAGTCAATCAGTCATGAACACAAGAGCCACCTTGAAGTGGCTAACATACCCCATGTCACCCCAAAGAAGAAAACAGATCCTCCCTTTCCTGGCAGGTATGAATGATGGTTTCCCTGTTAGCCCTCACCCCTGTGACTAGACTCTCATTCATTCATTCATTCATTCATTCATTCATTCATTCATTCATTTTAAAACATAATAAAAATAAAAAGCAAAAAAACATCACATCAAAGTTGGACAAGACAAAGCAACAGATGAAATGGAGCCCAAGGGAAGACACAAGAGTCAGAGACCCTTGTTCATACACTCAAATCATAAACACACTAAACTGGAAGCTATAAAGTAAACTCAGAAGACCTGGTACAAAATTATGCAGACCCCATTTATCCTGTTTCAGTCTCTGTGAGCTCATGAGAGCTTTGCTCATGCAGATTTGGAAGGCCTTGTATTCTTGGGGTCTTCTGTTCCTCTGTCTCTTCTTTGAGGCTCCTTGAGCTTGGAGGGGAGGGATTTGATGGAGACATCTCATTTAGGGCTGACTGTTCCAGAGTCTTATGGTTCTCTGCATTATGTCTGGCAGTGGGTCTCTTTCCTTGTCCCCATCTATTGTAACTACCACTGTGTGTGAGCTCTGCCTGTGACTGGTTCCTCCATGCAATCAGAAATATGAAGCTGTGGCTACTCAGAGATTGTCAACTTTCACCTTCAAATTTTCCCTGACTTAAAAACATCTGTCCAGCCCAGATGGAATAAAACCTTCAATCAAGATTCTACCTCCTATGTATGTCCCAAAATAATATGCAGCTATGGAAGGAAGAAGTGAAGACTAGAATCTCTGGTGAAGCTATAAAAACAAACTGCCCATACCATGAGACTGTAACTATCTCATTACCAGTACCATAAGGCAAGCTACCACTCTGTGATCTCCTTACTTCATTGCTGTGACTGTAGCCTGTTGGAGAACCCTGCTACTAAGATCCCCTATCACCGAATGGCTCTCTGAGCTTTGTTCACAATGGAGGGCTTCCTTTCTCACTGGAGCTTCCCTTTCTCTGCCTGATTTTGTCTGCAGAGTGTCCCTGAACACAGGTAGTTATCCTTGTCTGAAAAATGAGCTTGTATAGAGTTCTCTGCAAGGCTGCATAACTCAGCACACACATCCTGCTCTGGCTTCCCACCTACATGATAAACAGATGCTGTATTATAACCAATCAGCCCTTCCTACCCACACGATGTTATGAGCAATTAGCATTTCCACATGTACCCCTTAAAAAAAACCTTATATACTCTATCCCTGGAGCAGTAAAGTAGATTTGTCTCTGCAGCAGTCTATGAAAGTTCTTCACATTTGAATACTGTCCCACCCCCAACCCCCAGCACAGAGGCCTCTGGTCCCTTTGTCCTCAAGGGCTAGTGGCCAACCACCCACAGGAAGAAGGGACATATAGTCACTGCTTTATGGTAGTCAATGGACATGTGCAGGCTAGTTCCACTTGACATGAGCTGTAGTTATCTGAAAGAAGGGGACCTGAATTGAGAAAATACCATACAGTCCAGCTGTAAAGCATTTTCTTAAATAGTGATTGATGAGGGAGGGTCCAGTCCATTGTGGTGCCATCATTGAGGAGATGGTCCTGGGTTCTATACAAAACAGGCTGAGCAGCTATGATGAGCAAGCCAATTAAGGAACCCCACTGTTGTCTCAGCTCTGCCTCAGGTTCTTGCTCTATTTGAGTTCCTGTTTTGACTTCCTTTGATGATGTGGAAGTGTAAGTCAAGTAAGCCCTTTCCTCCCCAAGTTGGTTTAGTCGTGGTGTTTCATCGCAGCAATGAAACCCTAACTGTGTAGTAACCCTAACTGAGTAGGCCATGCCACTCCTGAAGGAAATAGATCTATGACAAAACTCCACTACTCCTCTGGCTCATACATTCTCTCCACTCCTTCTTCCAAAATGGTCTCTTAATAACATTAGATGCTGAATCACAAGCCTGTCTCACATTCACTTGGAGGGTATGACAGTAGATTCTCAGAGTTTTTTCTTCTGTGTAAGGCACAAGAGTTTTTAGCTCCTTTTTTTTTTAATTGTAAAGTATATCCATTAGTTAGGAGATTGGTTCACATCTGAAACACAGGAATAAACAGTGAGCATCCACTAAGACCAGGATAGTGACCAGGAACCTCCACCAAGGAAACAACCAGTAACCAGAAACCACCTTTCAAGCCACCCCAGCGCAGCTCTCACTTCTGCATTAGGGGTGCTCCTCACACCTCTACTCTGAGCCCTGTGCCCACAGTTGTCTTTGTTACCTTGCATTAGGAACTAGAAAGGTCCTGCTGACTGGGATGCTGACATCCCTACAATACATGAATTGTACAGGTTTTCTTAATGCTTTATATGAAGCTATTGGCTTTTTGAAGTGGGAGTGGTAAGGCAGTCAAGATTTTGAGTCCCATTTGTAGTTTAGTATACAAGGAATAAACTTTTGTAGTTTAGTATACAAGGAATAAAACTACCAAATATACCAATGACCTTGAACTGCCTGTAGTGAAGAGACAGGGTGACTCTTGTCTGCCCAGATCCCTGAGGGAACTTACTCAGAAAACAGAATCTGGTATCTCCATCATTTTTTCTGTGCCTGTGTTTATAGAAAGACTTGAAAAGGAAAAGGCAGGGACCACCTACACTGAGACTCAGACGAGGGTCCCCAAGCTGATTCACAGCTGGGAATTGGGGCAGAGGACAGGACTGGAGAAACTGAAAACTAGTTACAGAAACTTGGTGGGTTATTTTTTGGGCAGAGGCAGGGGGATGGCTGGGAACTGGATTTGTTGGTTTGCTTTCTGAGTTCACATTTTTCTTCTGAACAGTTAAACCCTAATGGCTGCTAGGATAACTTCTGAGACAAACAAAGGTAATGATTTTGAGGAAGAAGGAAAGCTATGCTCCAGGAACCAAGATTGTGCAGACTTTTCTGACAGGGTAGCACTGACAACTGAAGTCTTTGCCATGCTTCCTTTGAGCTAAGAACCACATGAATCCTGAAGTACAAATACAAACTGGGAAGCCTTACCCTGGCAGGCCTGACCCAACACTCATCTTCACCACAGGCTCTACAGGAAGGAGAATTCACAGCACTTTAGTTCACTGGCCTATGTATACTAAGCAGTTTCTTTAAAATGAAACATTTAATTCTCTTTATTGAGCAATGGAGGATCAGAAGGAGTTTGAGCCTCAGAATCTCAACTCCTCTGATACCAAAAAGACTGGAACTAGTCTACCAGCTGTCCCTTCACAAATGCTGAAGCTTCTCTGTCCCCATGTTCAGCATCAGACAACCCTGGGGTGGGTTTCCTCTGAAGTTTTTGTATTGTGTCTCTAAAAAACTTAGACAGTTGAAAGCACTTTTCAAATTGTTAAGAAAAACTCTGAAAACTAGGCCTGGTATCCTGTGCCTTTAATTCTAGCACTCAGGAGATAGAAGCAGGCAGATTTCTGAGTCCAAAGCCAACCTGATCTACAGAAGGAATTTTCTGACAGCCAGAGATACATAGAAAACCACTGTCTCAAAAAAGTCAGAGGCAGAGAGAGAGAGAGAGAGAGAGAGAGAGAGAGAGAGAGAGAGAGAGGTCTGCATCACCATCAGGAAGATTACTTTCATAAATTTGTTCACAAAATGTCCTATGCCTATATTGTTCTGTATTTTTAATACAGCCATCATTTTCTTTGACTTATTCTGTTAACTCTCTAATAGTTTGCTTTGATAGTGAGGTGTTGTTTTCTACACCTGCCCCTAATGTTTTCCTGTTTCAACTTATAGTATCATGCACACATATAAGTCAACTTCCTTATTTAAGAGGCAATATTAATAATTAGGACAAAACACTTCCTTGAATTTCTCATGCTGGAATCTAATACAAAGTAGCTTTTAGTCTCACTGTAGAAGAATGTAACAAGAAGGAAGAGTCCTGCCATACCTATTGACAAATTAAGCCTAAGGTGACTGTTCCTACTTTACTTTGGCATGAGATTCAGACATTGCACATCAATCCAAATGCAAAGCCCATCTTTGAAAATAGTTTACTATGGTGTTTCTTGGGGAAATCAAGGAAAGTAGTCACCTCCACCCCAACACTCCTTATTTCATTCCATTTGAAAGAAAAAAAGTTAGTGTAGCGGGATATTTATTCTGCTACATTGTATTCTCAGTGGAGCTCAGTGATTAAGCAGTAGAAGAGGAGGAGGAGCTGGGAGAGAAAGAGAGGAAGGGGAGGAGAAGAAGAACGCTATCAGCCATGGAGAACCATGGATAGGTTGAAAACTGTCCTGGGTAGCAACCTCTATCAAAAGTTAGATATTGGGTAAGAACTCTAATTGTGTTAACAACTGATCCTGCCACAGACTTCTTTTTCTTCTTAAAAATCACTCCTAAAAAACCACCTGCTGCTGCTGTATTTGTCCTGTCCGGAGGCAGCCACCTCTAGGCCTACTTGTATCATCTGAGGTAATCTTATTTGTGCTGAAATTTTGGTGTCTAGATATGTTCTGTCCTGACACCAGGCCCCCTTTAATTTGATGGTGACTTCAATCACTACTCATTTGGGTCTACAGGACTTCCCAGCCCAGTTCTTAGACTTTTCTGACAATGGTGCTTGTTTCCTTCATCCAACAGCCAGATAACTGGTGAGTTTTCCCTTATTAGCCATTCTGAACATTCCCCAGGACATCGTGTGATGACATTTAAGAACTGGGCATCCCTGCTCTGTCCTGAAGTCTACGTACAGGTCCTTGGACTATTGTGTCCCTCTCTTGGGCATGTGCTTGGGTGATGACCCCTCCCTCCGAGAGACCTCCTGGAGGGACACCTTTGACTCTAACCTTGGCTCACAGCCACCACTAGCAAAAAGAATCTGTTCTCTCGATCCCTACTGATAAGCCTCTGGGATGTCTCCTAAGGACTCCAACTCATGTCCAACATTACTAGGGCATCTTGCCACTCAAGAATGGTCCTCATGCTCCCTAGATAGTCAAACAAAGTGACAAACTTTATAATTTTGTGGACACATGGAAAGAAGGAAGAAGATGGCCCTCTCCTTCCCTGCCTCCCTGTCAGGAGCCATTTAGGATAGGCTAAGGTGGCCTTCCTAGAGGTGGCCCACTGTTTTTGCATGGTCTGCGATGGGTGAGCTCAATGGCAAGGTTCCAAAGAAACTTCATCTTGGGATTGCTTCTTGCAGCTGATTGGCCTTTCCTGTCATTATTAAATTAATATAATAATCTCTGGCCATTAGCCTATCCTATTGATCAGATTTTCTGCAGATCAACATAAAGATGAACTTTCATGAATTAATGTTGTTTCGATGAATTGATGATTTTATAGAATTCCTGATTTGCTTCAGATAATTTTATGAAGAAAGTTTTTTAGAGATGGTATTAGTTGCTTTGCTAGAAAGTTGTAATAAAGTGAAAATCAAGAATAGAGTGTGGCTGGAGAGATGGCTCAGAGGTTAAGAGCACTGACTGCTCTTCCAGAAGTCCTGAGCTCAATTCCCAGCAACCACATGGTGACAAAACCATCTGTAATGGGATGCACTCTTCTAGTGTGTGTCTGAAGAAAGCTACACTGTACTCATACAAATAAAATAAATAAATGCTTTTAAAAAAAAGAATAGGATGTGCCCACTCCTCATATAGTAAGTAAAGGCTGCATAATAAGAAAATAGTTCATAATCACACTAAAAAGAGAAGTACACTTGGGACAAATTTATGTTCAAGGAAAAACATTTAGGTCCAAAGATAAAGCCACAGGTATGTACACTATAATAAGACAAGGCCATGAAAACTGTTGCTTTGAACTTTTAATGAACATTTTAGAATGAAACACTGCTCTGAATTTAATATCAGCATCCTTCTGTAACTCCCATTTTATGTAACATTTTATCTCTGAGGTAATGCTCTAAAGAACTTTTGGTTTAAGAAAGTATAAAAAGGCCAGAGAAAAGAAATAAAAGTTTTTAATTGGATGGTTCGGCTTGGAGGGCTCTGTGCCACCCTCCCACACACACACACACCCATACACCCATCCATCCATCCATCCATCCATCCATCCATCCAAATCCATATTTTGTCCACATGTGCATGTGTAGGTATATGTGTATGTATGTAAGCATGTATGAATACTTGCAAAGTTGATTGAGACAGTCAGGCTGTCCAGAATGTGGGTTATGAATGTACATAGGTCTGTGCATATTTGCCTGTATAAAACATTGTAATTATTTTCCTTTCCTTCCTCTCCAGTTCACAGTGTTAACCGGCCTAGCCAGAGAGACTTCTGGTTTCCTGGACAGAAAAAAAAAAAAAATGTAGCAATAAATCATTTACCTAATCACCTGCTGTTAGTACCGTGTCAATAAACCCAGAGGCCTGCAGCTTCTAAGCTTAGAGTAACTTAAAGTCAAGATAGGTTTACATTATTTATTATAGAAAGCAACTCTATTCTCTTGCAAAACCAACTCTTGTCCCTGCCTATGCTCCTCCCTCTTTGGCTGCTTCGGAAAGGACGCTGGGGCTAGGCCACCCGCACCTCTCCTCGGAAAATTTCGTGTCCCCATCTGCTTCTCCGCTTGCTTTTATCTCCACTCCAATCTTTCTTTCCCTTGTACTTTCTGTTCTCCACCTCATGCTCTAGTGGCCATCAAAACCTCTGCTGCCACGAACTGACTAGTGGCCCTTGGCTCTGGGCCCACACTCTCCTGACTCAGAGCTATCTACTCGGTCTTTATGCCTTCCACGATCTTGCGAGCTTCCTTGCCTCTTTCCCCTAAGAACTATAGCCCTGACTGCAGTCCCAGTATGCTCTCTTTCTCTCTCAGCCTGCAATCCTTCCTATTGCCTGAGCCTTTCCTTGCTCCTGCCGCTTCTCAACACTTTGTTGCCTTCGATGATACTGTGCAACCGAATTCCCTTATCTCAGCTCCTGCTGACATTCCCATAGCTTCTACTTCCAGCTCCCTCCTAAAGCTCCCTCCTCCGTAGCTGCCCCGTCTTTTCTTCTGTTTAAGCTCCTCCTACAGCTTACATAAACAATCTCAAAATCTCTTCTTTTTTTTTTAAGAATTATTTATTTATTTTATGTATATGAGTACACTGTAGCTGTCTTCAGACACACCAGAAGAGGGCATCAGATCCCATTACAGATGGTTGTGAGCCACCATGTGTTTGCTGGTAATTGAACTCAGGACCTCTGGAAGAGCAGTCATCTCTCCAGCCTTCAAAATCTCTTCTATCTTCATTTGTTCTACACTTCAAAAAATCTCTAATCTCCACTTTCAACTCTTAAAAATCTTTTAAAGGCTAACTTATAAACTTCTTTATAATTCATATATTGACAAGCTTTATTTAGCCTCCTGTATGTGTTTTCAATGGTAAATCTAAAATAAATATACTTAATAGATAAGCAGTCCTCACACTCTTCAGAGACCTGCTGAATATGACATTTAAAATGTTTAAGCTTTCCATTATAGAGACATGCCTCTTCCTAATGAAAATCTGATAGTCTCTAAAGAAGACAGGGTGTGACAACTCCACCTGGATTATAGTAATGCTAACCGCTGGGGAAAGCTGCCCCTTGCTTTGCCTACTACCGAGGCTCTTTTCAAACTGTAGACATTTTGGGTTGATTTCTCCACTCTGACTAGACAAAGTAAGGTCAATTTTCCCAAAGTTCCTCTGCAGGAAAAATCTCTTAGACCTGAATCTGGCAGCCATAAGCCAAAGCTGCTCTGTGTGACAACTGAAGATTAAATCCTGTCCTATATATATATGACAGCTGAAGACCTACCTTCACTGCCCAGCCACGGGGAGCAGGGAAACCTAGGGTAACCCTTGCACTGCATGGGAAAGTCTCTGTCACTTAACTGATGCACAAGCCATTTGGATTTTGCCTCCTGCTATAATTTAGCCTTGTCAGCCCTCTGATGATATTGGCAGGCCTGCCTAAACCCACACTAATCACTCTCTAGGCGCTTATAAGAGAATTCTGGGGTCCCACTCACCCCCTCACCCATTGTCAGAGTATGCAACCAGTCCAGACACCTTCAGGCCCCTTCATTCCCCTTCCTTAATTCGCTCCTTTAAAGGCTTTTTCTCCCCTCCCCTCTCCTTTTCCTCATTCCCCCAGACCCTATTCCCTTACCAAAACCAAACAAAACAATCCTTCCTAAAATTGACATAAAGCTGCCTTCTACCCTAGCAACAACTCCCAAGACCCCATTCTGCACCCTCTTCCTCTCTTTGACATCCATTTGTACACTCTCTCACTATCAAAATTCTCAAAACCTGGCTTGCCCTCTCGCTCTTCCTTAGTCAATCCCACTGTGAGATACTACCTCTCCTTCCTTTGCTCACATCATGAACACTTTTCTATTACACTCAAAGAAACTTTGGCTACATCTCCGAGCCCCAACACCCCCTTATCCTTAACCAGCCTCAGATTCCTCGAACCTGTCATTCACTCTCTTATATCCAACCAGTTTCTCTGCCTCACATGTTCACCATACAATCCCTCTCACCCAGGACAAAAATCACTACCTACATTATATATTTCACTCTAATACCAAATCCCCGCTATCCTTTCTCCAAATCCACCTGACTTTCACCCCAGCAGATAAAACCTACCCCAAATCTGCAATGTACGCCAATGGAATGGCCTCATCTCCACCATACAACCTCCTACTTTAGCCACTTATCAAGTTAAAAAAAGGTCTAAAACGATGAGAGTATAAGAAAGTGTTAATAAGGTGTGAAAATGCAAGTTACAAAGGTCTAAGAAATGTTTAAAGGTCTAAAGAAATAAGGTCTGAAGATATAAAAGCTTAGATAAGTTGTAAGGGTTTTAGAAAATGAAATGATTGAGGGTATATAAAAAGTTGTTTCAGATTCTCTCTCTCTCTCTCTCTCTCTCTCTCTCTCTCTCTCTCTCTCTCCCTCTCTGCTGTTGTTTGCCCCCCCCAAACTTTTGCTATAATTCAAAATATAAGTCTACTGCCCTTCCTACAATGTGGATTTCAGTACAGATTACAAACAGTGCTAAAACCTTTACCTTTGTAAACTTAAAAAATTCTCATACGTTTCAGGAAATCAGCTTAAATCAACCTCTCATAGGTCAAATGGACTCCACATATATATTGCTGCAAACCAACAGCCTACCTTTCTTTGCCTGTCTAACTTTCATGGTGGGATCCCTCCCTCCCACTTTCTTCAACTACTCCTTTTCCCCAACTACTAAGACCATGGACCTAAAAGTTTCAAATGTACACCTACTTTCTGTCTGTCCCTAGTCTATCTGTCCCAGTAGGTTTCATCAACTACATACTTCTCCAGCAGCCCAGCAGCCCAGGTGTTCCCTTGAAATCTATATCCTAGATGGTTCCAAGGCAACTAGCCCCAGATAGTCCAACCTCACAAACCTCCCCAAGGCTGCCTATACTTCCCTAGCCCCACATGGTCTGAAAGCACTGGAACATCAAACTACACAGCCTGATCTTCTAGGCCTTGACCAATATTCCAACTGCCTTGGGTCCCTAACAATGATGCCCCTGTATCAGCAGGAAGCAGCCAGAGGAAAAACAGCACCCACTTATTCAGCATGCAACGACCAAATAATAAAACACAAACAGTAATAATTAAAGTAATTATTACTTATGGGTAGTAGCTTCTAACCATAAGCACTTGGGAGGCTAAGTCAGGAGGATTGCCATGAGTTTAAGGCTAGCCTGGCTTACATAGACAGTTCAAGGACAGCCTGAACTTCAGGGCTGAACTGAAGACCTGAACTAAGACCCTGAACTGAAGTGGGAGAGGGAGCAGAAAAAATACACACATATGGGTGGGAAGGGGAGAGAGAAGGGGATCAGGAGAGGACGAACGTAAAAAGGAAATCCATATGTATCCAGCCACAAAAATGAGCTTTATGTGATTTATAAAATGATGCTGGGTTTAAATATTATTCATGTGCAAGGACACATAGCTATTTTATTCTTTTTTCCTTTAAAGAAACACAAGACACAAAGTCTCACAAGTAGGAACTGACTGGCTTCAAAGTTGCAGTCCTCCCAAGTGCTGGAATACAGAGGTAAACAGTCCTGCTCAGCCCTAAAGTATAATTCTAATAACAGACAAGGAATGCCCGAGTAATGGGGTAAAAGTGAAGGGAAGCATTTCTAACATAATGTTAACAGCCCCTCCCACACCACTGCTCCTCAGACAATGAAGAGTCCTGTGTAGCAGCGCACTGGATCCACTATCACAGGCGCTGCTCTTTTTACCCAGGCCAGGGTGGGAGAGGACACGTGACCTTAAATGACCTTTGGACCACAGTGTCTGTGTGCACTGATTCTCTGCAGTCTCCAACAGTATCTGAGAGTTTTACCTGTTTCCTCAATGTAGACCAGATTGTCACCATCAGTCGCAGGACAACGCCTTGGAGAAAGCTCAAGACACAGACATTATGGGAAGTTCTTTTGTATCTTTAATTTTCTGCCAAGTACCAAATAGCTTTGCTACAAGAGCATGAACAGATATCTCTCTCTCCCTCTATCTCTATTTCTCGCTCTCTCCCTCCTTCTATTTCTCTCTCCCTCCCTCCCTCCTTCCCTCCCTCCCTCCCTCCTTCCCTCCCTCCCTCCCTCCTTCCCTCCCTCCCTCCCTCCCTCTCCTGACTCTCTGAAATGTCATACTTTAGAGTTTCGTGGGTGGAGCAGTGGTCTGACTCTCTGTGTATATAAATGTCACAAGAGCTCCCTCTAATGTCCCAGCTCCATTGTTGTAAGCAATTCCTGTCCAGAAATCAGAGCAACCTGGACAGTCCTCCTTTCTTATAACCTTTGTCCTTTTTATTGGCAGATTTGGGGGAGGGGTAAATTTTATTGTTTTATTGGGTAAATTTTATTCTCTTTTCGAACGCAGGCTCCAAAGTAGTATATGACTCCATGATACCAATCCTACAAGCAATTCTGAGGGTGGTTAGCTGCTCTCTGACTGTTTATTCTCACCTGCAGCAGTGACCTGTTATCAACTGTTAGAGTGCACATTAAGGGAAGGCATTGCATTCTACCCTCATTCTGCCTGGACTAAAGGTATATGCAACGGAAATTGCTTTACTCTAGTTATTAAAAAAAATAAAATAAAATAAACCAGATTTTGCTATATACCTGGAGATGATCTAGAAGTGGTAATTCTGCTAGGAGAACTCTCAAATGCTAGGGAGCACACTTTGTCCTAAAGTTCTAATGTATCACAACATTTAAAAACGTATGAATAGATTTACAGAAGAGAGAAAGCAGCCTGCTATAGGCAATCTAAAACTAGTTCGAAATTTCCAGGAAGCTGAAAACAGATTTTCTCCACCTTCCCATTCCACCACAGCTGTCATGTGACTTTTCGTTTGCGCTGGAAAAAAAAAAGAGAGAGAGAGAGAAGCCGAACTTGCTACCATAATCCTACTGTATTTTTCCCAAACCAAAGCCTGAGAGCAAGACCGGGAAGGCGGCGGTCCATCGAAATCATTAGTCTTTCTGGATTCTAAAAATAACCGAAGCTGCCACCATAATCCTACTATATTTTTCCCCAAGCCAGAGCATGATAGCAAGACAGGGAAGGCTATCACAACCATCAGTCGTTGCTGGATTCTAAATATAAATGTTGATTCTAAAAGTACGGACTGATTGATACTAAACAAGTTAAAGACCTTAAACTAGCTATCATCACGAAAAGTATACAGGGTGGGGAGGGGGGTCTCTTGAAGGTTCTATGAAAACAATGCTCCAGGTGAGGCTCGAACTCACAACCTCGGCATCGCTCTCGCGCACACAAACTGTTCTATAAGTACCGCGCGCTAACCGATTGCGCCACTGGAGCATCCGTCAAGTATTTCCGGTCACTCGTTATACGGCCTACACGGAACATCCACCGTTCGCTAGACCATGGTGTGGGTGTATACCCAACTATCCATCCAGATGTACGTCCTCCGACACCCGCACCAAGCGGCTATTACAACCCTAGCGACCCGGTTTGAGGCAGCAATCTGCGGTCTCAGAGCCATTCCCCTGCCACTACCTTAGCGGGAAAGGATGCTCCCTAGGATGATGCGGAACCCTGACAAACGGGATTCCCCATGGTTGCGTTTCTCCTCCTGCCTTGGTCTGATCTAACAAATGCTGGAGAAACCAAGGAACTTGGTTCCAGAGCAAATAGCGCGCAATAATCACAGCAGCATTGAGTTTCTGGCTGCTGCAGTTCCTCCTATTGGGAAGACTGTTTCAATGATTCTATCTAGTCTCTGGCCTTTGTACTCCCTCTTCTTTCACGCTCCCTGAGCCTATAGGAGAAGGGTGTGATATGGATGTGTTAAGACTTTTTAAATGGGATTCTTTTCGAGTTCTGATAGATCACATTGCTATAGAAACTCAAAGTGTTTCACGTTCATTTTGTATCCTGAACGTTTATTAAGGTTGTTTGTTCTTACGTCTTTGTGGTAGGTAGAACAGGCTTGTTTTTCTTTCCCTCCACACCCAACTTGGACTTCTTTCATTTCTTATTCCTAATTATTCTTGCTAGTGGTAGGTTGAAAAGAACTGGCAAGAATGGACATTCACCTTGTTTCAAGTCTATCAAGAGATATCCTTTAACATTTTCCTATTAGTTATGATATAGCTGTGCCTTTTGATAAATGAGCTATAATGTATTGACATAATTTTCTTCTATACTTTGTTATGAGTTTTTTTAGTCATGAATGGATGGATACTGAACCTTGTTAAATGATTTTTTTTTTCAGCATCTATGGTCAAAGAATTTCTGTTACTATATCACATGAATTTGAGTATATTTTGCTAACTGTGCATCTTAGAGATAAGTGACACCTGGTCAGTGTATATCTTTTTAAATTTAGTTTACTCTTGCCTATTGAGGATTTTGGTATCTACAGGCTAAAAGGGAATACAGATCTGTCGTTATCCTTGTTTGTTCGCTCTAGTTTTCCTTGGAGTGCTGTTGCATGACTTATGAGTCTGAATGATGTGCTCATAAAATAAATTCGGAAGTATTTTCTCTACACTTGCGTTTTGAAAGACTATAAGAAGGATTGGTAGTGATTCGTCTGTAAATGTTTCATGGAATTCAGCTGTTAATAAATGTGGTCCTTAACCTTTTCTTGCTAAAATTCTATTATAACATCAATCTCGTTTGTTCTTGATCTGTTAAGAAGCCATTGTTGAGCAGGGTGTGTAGTATATGCCTTTAATTCCAGCACTCAGGAGGCAGGGACAAATGGTGTTCAAGGTCAGCCTGCTCTCCATAGTGAATTATAGTTCAGCCAAGAGTAAACAGAGAAATGGAGGGGGAGGGGAACCTTGTTGACAGTCAACACTGGCTTGTTAAATGTAACTAGTTTCCATTTATTCCTTTCTGATGTCAAGAATAGTCTATTTGCACATCTTTGTTTTTCTAAGTCAGTTCAAAGCTTGGAAGAAGACGGGTGCTCCTCTCTCTGTGCTCTCTCCTGTCTTTGAGACCTAAAGATGTTTTGCTCCCTATTTTATGAACTTACATATTTGTGGGTTTTTTAACATTTTGTTTATTTTATGTGTATGTGTAGATGCCTGAGTGTTTATATATGTACTACATATATGCTGAGGCCAAAGGGGGCAGCAGACCTCCTGAAACTGGAGTTACAGGAAATAGTGAGTCATTCAACGTATGTTGAATGAGATGCAAATCCAAACAGCAAGTACTCTGAACCTCTGAGCCATCTCTCCAGTTCCAACTAAGGTATTTATTTTCTCACAATTGTGAGAAAATACATGTGCCAAGCAAAGCAAAGCTGTGGCTAGATGGAACAGTATAGAAGGAGAGTTTTAAGTAGATAAAAATGGGGACCATTGTGTTGGGAAGCAAAGTTCACATTCTTAAGATGTCACTAAATGTTCTGCCAGTGGGGAAGCAAGAAGAGATCATAGGTTCTGTTTGTGACAAGAAAGCTAAAATGAGGCATTAGTATTAAGAAGGGTCTATAGAAAACAGAATATAGTAGATAAAGGGTAAATATTCCAGAAGTAAACAAGAAATAAGAAAGAGTTTTTTGTTTGGTTTGTTTGGTTTGGGTTTTTTGTTGTTTTTTTTTCTTTTGTTTTGTTTTTAGACATAGCAGTAAAATAACCTGAGAAAACTAACAAAGTGGAATAGTGATTTAATGATAAAGAAGAAATGCAGAAACTGAAGAGGAAAAAAATGTACCTCTTCTGACATAATCAATGTATTGAATATCTTCTATGATTTCTTTTTAGTTCTATTGTTGTAACCAGGGTAGTGAGAAATTCAGACATCAGTTACTGCCCTAGAGTTGAGTGAGAGATATACACCTACTAAAATCAGGTTAGTAATCCATGGCTGTGCATGACTATAATTCAAACAAGGAGGACCTTTTGCCCCTTGTTGTGCATGTTGAGTCTATGGTCAGAAGAGGACTGAATTAGAAAATAAGGAACATGTATGGAGCATGACAGTGGCTAGTAGTTAGGATTCGGTGCTCTCGCCTCTGCAGCCAGGGTTGGATTCCTGATCAGGGAACTGAGACATGGGCCAATTACTGGGCAGAAGACTTCCGGATCCCTGGAGAGAAAGGGAAAGATGCAGGGGAAGAGAGACAGAGTTTGCCAGGCTTCTGAAAAGTTGACCAGCCACGTGAGATCTCCAGAGTGGCCACACAGGCCACTCTTAAAGACAGACAGTCGAGGATGTAATAAACCAACTAAAGTTTAGGGCAAGTGGAGAGATGCAGAGATAAGAATATTGATAAGGGCCCAATTTTCCAGGCTGGGGATAGTAGTGCCCAGCAATTGTGGCAGGAGGCAAGTTGAAAATGAGCATCCTGTGTGTATGCCCTTTATCTGTAGATTCGAAGCTGGGTGGGGGCTGGTAGTGCAGCCGGTTCCTGGAACTTAGGCGGGGTAGCAACAGCCACAAGTAACAGATGGTGCAAAATGTGGAAGGCCAGAATTCACTATTAATTTAGGAATTCTCTGATAGATCACACAGGGGGAGCCTGAGCTCACAGACACTGGGATCCCCTGCTGTGAGAAGAGACTGGATGGCTACTCTGAGGCAGAGACCCAGACAGTAAAAGCTGCCTGCTTCCTACAAGCAGGTAATCATAGGATAGAATTCTAAAGTTTGTTTCATTTGTTTTTAAAGATAGAAGGGAATACAGATTTTGCCCAAGTGGGGACTCCCTCTATCCCCTGCAGTTCAAAACTAATACGAAGAGTTTAGTGTCAGAGGTGCTAGGAGCCCCTGCTGTGCAGAGACAGGCAGACAGTAGAGGCTATTGGCCTCCAACAAACAAACAATCAAAAGATAGAGATAAATGAAATTTGATTTGTTTAAGGTAGAAGGGCATATAATGGTAATTGTTTAAATGTTTTTTAAGTATACAGAGATATTAAGCTCCACAGAAAGGAGAAGTTAGGAAGGTTGAATGGAAAAAAATGCTTTAGAGAAGATTTTAAAAGGTCTTGCCAGGACAATACCCAAATTCTTTGGACGCGGGCTCCACAGGAATTCTGGAATCATCTATCTTGGTATCACAGATTAGAAGCCTAAGAATGGGCTTATACAGTAAGCAGAAAGGAATTTAATAAGGGTTAATTACAGAGAAATAAAAATATTAAGGCATTCTATCTTTAAAAATTAGACCAAAGCCAAAAGATAGAGTGCCTAGCCTAACTCACAGTAGAAATTTAGGCCTTGAGAATTATAAAGAGAGAGTGTGGAAATTGGCTTGTATAGTAAGTAGACAGATATTAAGTAAATAACTTAGGCCTTGATCTCATGAAGGTTGGGATGAGGGCAGTAGAAACACTGCCTCAACAGATAGTATTTGTTTAGATTGTTTTATTTGCTTTGAATTCTTTTAATTATCAAGGTAAGTGTGATTTTTAGTTTGGTGGTTATATTAAAATTCCTCTAGGAGAGAAGTCAAGCTAAACATTTAATGACTTCTGGTTACTGGACCAAGGACATGCTATTTTGGGAGAAAATCTCTGTAATTGTGTTGACAGGAAAGGAGAATAAGCTCTGGACCCCTTCCAGAGTGACATAGGTCAGACATGACAAGGGAGACGTCCTGAAGAACTATAAAAGTTCAAGAAAAACCAAACAGGACATGAATGGCATGAATAAAGACATATTATAATTAGTTGTTGTCTTAGTCAGGGTTTCTATTCCTGCACAAACATCATGACCAACATGGAAGTTGGGGAGGAAAGGGTTTATTCAGCTTACACTTTCACTTTACTGCTCATCACCAAAGGAAATCAGGACTGGAACTCAAGCAGGTCAGGAAGCAGGAGCTGATGCAGAGGCTGTGGAGGGATGTTGCTTACTGGCTTGCTTCCCCTGCCTTGCTCAGCTTGCTTTCTTATAGAACCCAAGACTATCAGCCCAGAGATGGTACCATCTACAATGGGCCTTCCCATCCTTGATCACTAATTGAGAAAATGCCTTACAGCTGGATCTCACGGAGGCATTTCCTCAAGGGGGTCTCCTTTCTTTGTGATAACTACAGCTCCTGTCAAGTTGACACAAAACCAGCCAGTACAGTTATTAATAAATTTAACTCATAAAAAAGATTGTTGTCTTTCACATGCTCAAACAAGGAGCAAAATTTCAGCCTTTCTTGATCTGTGTACCTTGCACAATCCATACAAATATCTTAATGGTACTAAAATTTTGGTTGTCAGACTCATAATATTACAAAATGTACAGCTTTGTCAAGATTCATCTTCAGAGATGTTGAACTAACCTGCTTAGACCCCTGCTTCCAGTTGCAGCCCAAAACAGCTTCGGGGACTGTCATGGATTCCAGGATCATCTTGCCTCATTCAACCTTTCAGATGAATCTAGTCAGACTTCAGTCAAGCCCTGAGCCTTCTCAGCACATAGAGACTAGATAACAGATCCTAAAGCTCTTTCTTGAGTCTAACCAAATTTTCTGATTTTTCTACCGCTCCCCAGCATTTTAAAGAATTTTTCATCACCCCTATTCAGCAGGAAGAAGCTATGGAGAGTCATCAACCCAATTCTCTGGGTTTGAGAGTCTGGTAATGGTTATTTTACAAATTACAGAAAAGTTGTCATTTTTTGGGAATGGTCATAATTTTGAACATGGAGGAAATAAGTGGGATGGATTGTGTAGCCATAATCTTAATTGGTAGAAATCTTTATAATTGATGCAAAGTTGAAGTTTTAATTTTTTACACTGGTACACAATTTATTTTGATTCAGATTTAAGGTTTTCATTGGTATAAATTTCTTATACTGATATAAAATTTGAGATTAATACTGTTTCTCTTAAATAGTCATCGTGCCTATGCAACTCATCTAATAATACAAAGCTGAGACACAGTCCTTCTAATAACTGCTATTACAAACTGCTTTTAGATGATCAAGCAATAAAATTTAAGGTCTAGACAGCAAACTCATGGTTATGTTAGATTCTGATAAAATTATAAAATGGTGTTTTTGATATATTTCAATTAGAAATAGCTAAGAGTAGACAAAGTTTAACCGTTCAGATTACCTTACAGTCATAGTCTTCAAAAACATCAGAAATCCACTGAATGTGGCATCTAATGTTATTTAATGTAACAATGAGACATGTTACATGTTAAAAAAAGAAATTGAGCATCTTCACCTCCAGTCAAGGTAGCCACTGGGCAGAAATTGCCTGTTTCATGTGCAGACAAAATACTTTCCAGGAAAAGGACACATTGTGCAGAATAGTCAACTGTTGGCTCTGCCATTCAGGGTAAGCAGTCCTTAATAAATCTGCTTTGCAAAGGTCTGTCAGATGATTCTGGGCCAGAAGGCTGAAGACTGATGCTCCAACATTTTGAGGAATAGGGGACTGTCCTGGCAGTCAGTTGTCTCTACAATTGTTTAAATTTGAGAAGCTTTATTTGGTGCTTCCTATATACCCAGGTAAGTCGTTCTCAGACTTCTGATGGGATTCAAGGTCTCATAACCAAACTCAAGTTGTTAAACATTGAGCGAGAGATTATAGAGTGGATGACATGATTTTTCAGATGGCATTACAGGCTAAAATCTAAACATAATCTAGGGACATAATGGTAATTCTTTAAGTTAGGAATGATAGTAGAGTACTTTATCTAGTTGACAAACATAATGGACTGGATGTCATTTGCATATCATACTATGTAATTTACATGATTGTTATGGTTTTGTTCAACTTATGTGTGGGAGAAGAGTTTTTTATTTTTTATTCTATATTAGACAGAAGGGGTGCGATGTAGGGTGGTTCTGATGCTGTCCTGTTCCTCAACTGGTTCTTGATCTGTCAGTAAAGAAACTACGGGCCACCGGGCAGTGGTGGCGCACGCCTTTAATCCCAGCACTTGGGAGGCAGAGGCAGGCGGATTTCTGACTTTGAGGCCAGCCTGGTCTACAGAGTGAGTTCCAGGACAGCCAGGACTACATAGAGAAATCCTGTCTCGAAAAACAAAAAAACAAAAAGAAATAAAGAAATAAAGAAATAAAGAAATAAAGAAATAAAGAAATAAAGAAATAAAGAAATAAAGAAATAAAGAAAGAAAGAAAGAAAGAAAGAAAGAAAGAAAGAAAGAAAGAAACCAATTACTGGGTGGAAGGATAGGGAGGACTTCCAGGTCCCTGGAGGAAGAGAGACAGATGCAAGGGAGGAGAGACAGAGTTTGCCAAATTTCTGTTGGAGAAAAGTTCATCAGCCATATGAGATCTTGAAACAGAGTGGCCACACAGGCTGCCCCTATAGACAGGAAGTCAGGGATGTAGTGAACCAACTAAAGTTTAGGGCAATTGGAGAGGTGCAGAGATAAGAATATTGATAAGGACATGCTTTTCCTGGCTGGAGATAGTAGCACCCAGCAATTATGTCAGAAGACAAGTTGAAAATGAGCATCCTGTGTGTGTCTTTTACCGGTGGATTCAAGGGAAGCTGGGTAGGAGCTGGCAGCGTGGCCTGTTCCTGAAGCTTAGGCAGGGTAGTGAAAGCAACATGATAGGCCAAGTACAAAGAAAAGTGGGGCGGATGAGTTTGGATGGACTGAGAAATCCCAGCAGAACCGAGAAAGCCCAACTCTTAACTTCTTTCTTTATTGTTTGTCCAGACTATTCTTTTGTATGAAATGTAAGAAAGTTAAATTTTATCACATTCTTATCCTCATCTCTCTCAGTATTCCTGGGGTGGACCTTCAGCCTCTCCACCTGGATGAGAGCAAAAATCCCCAGGCAGTGCCTGAAGTACATTATAGCTAGGGTTCCACCAGCCAAGGTAGAATAGTAGCAGTGTCCTTCTTCCTCCATCACTAAGCCTCCTGCCAGCTGCAGTGATTTCTGTCTCATATCCTATGCCAATCCTGTTGGCACTCTGCATACTCAGATTCATCAGACTCAGCAAGGAGGCCATGGAGAGCTGTTGGGCTTTTATTATCTCTCTCCTCAATGCCAACTACTCCATCTTTTGTAAAATGTTCATGATCACTGCCATGTGTACATTGGCCTCCTGGCCCTTCCTTGCTCCTTTCAGACACCAGGAAACAGACATTCAGAAACAGGAAACAAACAGCACTTTGTTTTCAGGATGATCTGAATATCACTGGGAAGGGGATAGGAGGAAGGGGATTCCTTCAACTGTCCTGGTTTTAGACTCAAGTGGCATTATACTGGGCATAGCTTTTCAAATGTCAATCCCACTGAATGAGAGCAAAGACCATCACCCAAACTTAATTATATGTGCACAATATATAAAAAGAGTAGCAACTGCTTGTCCCTAATCGTGAGATTTGAGAGGTCAACCCCAAACTCAGGAAAAGTGGGGTATTTATCGTTCCAAAATTAAAAGGCTAGGGGATTTTCAAGTGTTCAGGGATTTTAAGAGTAATTATTTTGGTTACATAGAAACTTGGCAGAAAATCTCAAAATTATTTGGCAGAATACCTTATCAGGGTGGAGGTTAGGATACTGTCAGGGATTGCGGTGGTTTGAAAAGAAATGGCCCCCATTGACTCATGTGTCTGAATGCTTGACCCATAGGGAATGGCACTATTAGAAGGTGTGGCCTTGTTAGAGTAGGTATCTCCTTGCTGAAGGATGTGTGTCACTGTGGGGGAAGACTTTGAAGTCTCAGAACCTCAAGTCAATTGTCTTCCTGATGCCTGTGGATCAAGATGTAGAACTCTCAGCTCCTTCTCCAGCACCACATCTGCCTGCATACTGCCATGTTTCCTGCCATGATGATAATGGACTAAACCTCTGTATGGTAAGTCAGCTCTAATTAAATATTTTCTTTTATAAGAGTTGCCATGGTCATGGTATCTTTTCACAGCAATAGAAATCCTAACACAGGGAGTGAGTCAAATTCCATAGAGTGTAGAACATGTCATATTTCAGAAAATGGGTCAAGACATGGGTGAAACCTAAGTTTTATAGGAAACAGGAATGAGCTTATTTTGACCTTGTAACAATCTGGCTTCTATTCTTAAGATGGAGTTAGTCTTATCTATCAGAAAGCTTTTCAGGAGAAGGAAAAGGAGGATTCAGAAAAAAAAATTAAAGTGCAAGGAACCTAAATAACAACAACCAAAGCTTTTGGAATTCCATCTGTGTGCAATAGGCCAGGATAGCTGATGAATTATCGTCTCCTTTTCTCTCAGAGTGACAAGTGTCTAATTGTTACTTGCATTGCTGCTGTACTTTCTGAATTTTTTGACACTAAATAAACCACCAGGAATCTGACAATTGCCTGCCTTCACTCCACTCTCATTCTGGCATGCAGCACCATATGGTCCTCATCCAGCAAGTGACCCTGGCACTTTTTTCTGTTGAAGTTGGGACAGGTTCTGAGTCCACTGACTGTCTGAGCATTGATAATTTTTAAGCACAAGTAATGTAATCAAAAAAGCCTCAGCCAGGGGTAGTAGTACATACCTTTAACCCCAACACTTGGGAGGCAGCAGCAGGAGCATCTCTGTGAGTTCAAGGCCAGCCTGGTCTACATAGTGAGTTCCAGGTCAGACAGAGCTACATAGTGAGACCCTGTCTTCAGAAAACAAAAAAGAAAACAAGATAATCCCACAGAGACAAGCCTACAGGCTCACCTGGTCTGCATAATCCCTCAATGACACTCTTCCCCAAGTAATTGTAGCTTATGCCAGACTGACAGAATCAACCATCATAGGAAGGATCAAGTATTTGTTTTTAATACCATCATTCTTTCCTCAAAGAACTTCTGTTTCTCCCTTCAGCTCTCACCACTGTCTTTGAGGTGCTTCATGGCAATCAAGACAAGTCAAATCCAAAAGAATATTGGTGATCAAAGTGAAGTCACTCACAAAAAGGGAGAGGAACTGGAGAGAGATGATATCCATCAGATGACAAGACTAATTTCAGTACAATGCCATGTCTTACTTATGGTTAAGAGTTCACAGCCACATACTTGCTCTTGTTAACTACTGCGTAAGACTAGGGAGAGTAACTAATCAGATATTGGTTAGGAACAAGAACTTAGGTTTTCATAAGAAGAGAAAGCACCATTAACTTTGAGGAGGAAACAGGTGAATGTATTCTGGCTCTTGAAGACTTCAATGAAATGCATTCTCCTCTTCTGGAAGACTCTATAAGCCTACTCCTCCCTATACCAGCATCTCTGAGACCCTTAGCCTCTGTTTCTAATATTGATAATGCTCTCTCTCTACCTGTGAAGTCTGAGTTCTAATTAAGAAGTCTCTGCCTCTGTAAATTTTACAAATAAAACATTTCCATCACTATATTAATCCTATTCTTTCCAGTATGGATAGTAAAGCCTTCTACAATAGAAGAGATGTGAAGTAGCTAACAGACTCTAAAGAAGCTGGGTGAGACCAAGGCTACTCAAGAGACTTTTTGAATAGTTCCTGGAACTCATTCTGTTAGGACACCTTGCCCTTCTCACCTTATTTCTCTCACAGTTTTGCTGCTGTCAGAGAATATAGCATCTGGTGTGTCCCTGGCAGCTCTGGAAATAGGAAATGGTGGATTTCTCCTGGATACAGTATATGAATTTAAGGGGCTCTGATTGGCCACACTTGAAAGAAGGCCAGTTTTATGACCCAAAGTCTGTTTGCAATATTAAAATTAGATAGATACAGATAGATAGATAGATAGATAGATAGATAGATAGATAGATAGATAGATAGATAACGTGCCATAATCCCTCTGAGACAAATGTTGATCAGGAGATGGGAATGACCATAAGTACAATGCTTTGGTGGAATTCTCTTCCTTCTGATGTCAGAATGCAAAAGATGTTTATGAAGACATTAAGACAGTTATGCTCACTGGCATCCAGTATAGTATAGAGGTCCCAATAAGTTGTAGTCAATTAATTTACTGTAGGAAACAAGCCAGAATTACTAACATGAGATCTCCAGTTTCTAACTAGTTTGAAGCAAAGATTTGAGGGTATATCTTTCTAACTATAAAACTGGAAATGGGAGGAGGACAATTAATTGTAAGCTTTCTGAGGATTAAAGAAGATGATGTTTTGATTAAATCACAAATATTCATAGAAAATCATGACGCTACAGAAGTAAGCCAAAAATTATACAAATGACATGAAAAATGGACTAATGACTATATTTTAAACAGGACAAAGAGGCCACTAGAAGATTTGTATTTACATTTATAGTTGACACAGCCAATGAAAGTTACAATTAGGAGCAAAATCAATCCAAAAGAAAAGTCTATTTTGGGGGTGCAGTGGTTTGAATATGTTTATCCCAGGAAGTGACACTATTTGGAGGTGTGGCCTTGTTTGAGGAAACGTGTCACCGTGGACATGGGCTTTAAGACTCCAGTCGGGACTGCTTGGAAACCAGTCTTCCCATAGTGACCTTCATATGAAGATCTAGAACTCTCAGCTTCTTCTGCTCTGCCTGAATGCTGCCACACTTCCACCTTGATAATGGACTGAGCCTCTGACCACGTAAGCCAGCCCCAATTAAATGCGGTGCTTATAAGAGTTGCCTTGGTCATGGCAAGTTCACAACAGTAAAAACCCTAACTAAGACGAGGTGGGGGGAGGGCAATGTGATAATTTCCTGATAGTACAGTGGATACTTCCATATTATATAATCAGGGGATGGAGGAGAAGCCAGTAAAAATTGTGTAAAATGTTGTATACATGTGAGAGAAAAAACAGGAGAGATTGAAGTATGTTAAAAATCAGTACCAATTTTGACAGTGCCTGAAGTTTCATATTAGTAACGTTACTTTCCAAATCATCTTTGCCTTCAATGAAGATTTATAAAATTTCCTGATCCTTAAATACTAGAAGTATCCTAAATTCTCTATATGTAGCATTTTAATAAATTATTCAGTCCTGTCTCTCCTGCCACTGCCTGAGTTTTGCTCCTCTTCGGGCCCTGCTCTCACCTTTGGGTCAGTACAGTACTTAGCCATTTCCATCCAGACTGTCAGCATACCTGGAATGTCTTTCCCACGCTGGTGTTTACCTCTGGCAGCACTGCTACCCTCAAATCTAAAATGCCAAGCTGTGAAGGCTATGTTACCTTCTCATCTGTGAGATAAATCTTTTAACTTAATAAACAAGAACAATGATGATGAATTAGCATTAACATAATTATTTTAATGTTTTACATTTTATTAGCACATGGCATGCATACAAGAAAGTGGATATGTATACATATATACACAGTTTGAAAAACAAGAAATCCAAAACCATACCTAGAAAACAAACACTGACCAGTGTATGAGCCCTTCATGGATCCATCCCATCTGCCTTTCCAGCCACTTTTCCTGTCTCTATTCTCCTTCATCAATCCAAACGACACCATGGTTCTGTCACTTGGACTGCCTTCCTCAGCACCTTCTGAAACTTCTCTTCCAACAGCCTGAACTCCTGGCCCCTTGTTCCCTTCCTCACAAGCTCAAGTGCATTTCTCCTTCAAGATTAAGTCACATAGAATGTCAGGCTGGCTTCCCCTGACTTCCCCTCCTAAGGTGAGCATCCTGCTTCTGTGGGGCCGAAGCACTGTCTTATCTCTGGAGTAGCTCCTCCTGTTTTACAGTAATTGTTGATGTTTTTACCCTGGTGTTATTAGTGTGAAGATCTAACGTTATCCTTGACTCGTTAGTCTTTCAGTTTGGTAAACAAATATTCACTAATTCTTTGAGTTCTGTGAGGAGAGGTTTTATAAGAATCCTAAATAGTACACTTTCTGCACTCTACTACCTGTAATGTTTGCTTTGACAACCAGGTTAGGAAATGTCATCTGCTTATGACAATGATAAGGAGTGTCAGGAAGTTCTTGGTCTAAACAGTCACATAGCTAATAAAAGCAGAATTACATCTTCTCCTGGGTCTCTGTGAGCCTACTCTGTCCACGTCAAGCCTCTTCTACAGGAACAATGGTAAGAACAGAGTGAAAGTTAAGGGGAAAGATACTAATCTGTGGTTGGTCTGTGTGACTAGAGCCCAATAATGAAACATTGACAAAAGCAAGTGTTGGCTGGACTTTGTACAAACCTCTAATCTCAGTACTTGGGAGGCAGGCATATCTCTGTGAATTCAAGACCAACCTGGTCTACATAGTTAGTTCCAGGACAGACAGAGCTACACGCTGAGTCCCTGTCTCAAAAACAAAAACAACAATAAGGAAAAAAAGAGAAAGAGGAGGAAGATGAGAAGGAGGAAGAAGAAGAAGAGGAAGAGGAGGAAGAAGAGGAGGAGGAGGAAGAGGAGGAAAAGGAGGAAGAGGAGGAAGAAGAGGAGGAGGAAGAGAAGAGGAAGAAGAAGAGAAATGTTATTGAATTCATTTTGTAGATAAATTACCAGTTTCCAAAGTTGGGTGTTTAAGGCTAGTGCCCTGTCCTGTGGAGCAAGTGGAGCCTGCTACTTCAACTGGCTTAAGAACTCTGTACTTTGCATTCTTAGGATATTTCCAGTTCAGAAAGTGCATTATGACTTCATAACTAGCTGTGGGATCTGTGGTGTGGAGTCACAGCCAAAGCTAGCGGACTCCTACTTGTAATGCAGAGTGGAGTCGTGTGCAGTTAAGGTCATTGTGCCCATACTTGCTGCATCTCAGTTGGCGATATGGACCATGGATTAGTTTGTTTATGTGAAGGCTATCCCTGGAAATTAGTTACAGACTGATGAGGTTAAATATGAGGAAGAGTGCTCTCATTTTTTAAAAGTGATCTTTAAATGACCCTCATGTATGTCTGTGCACAGTGGACAATATATCCCCTGATGCTGACATGAACTGCCATGTGAGTGTTAGGAGCCCAGGTCATCAGGAGGAGCATAGATCCCAATGACATCAGAAGACACTACAGTAGCCACTGTTATTTCTGTCCCCAGGTTTGTGGGTGTGATAATAAAACCACCTCATTTAAGCTGCTTACTGCTGAAAGATTCCTAGGCTAGCTCTCTCATAACTCAGTATTGGAACCTTATGTCCCAATCCTCTGTTCTACCTCATGAAAACTTTGAGTCAATGACAGTCTGTCAATGTGCAGGTCAGTGAGACACACCCAGACACAAGCAGATACACACACATACACACACACAAAGTATTGTTCTGGACATTCTTTTGAGGAGTGCATTTTTATTGACTGGAACCAGCCTTGCTTGGCTGTTAATATCCTTAATTGACATTTGCCGAGCACCAACTCTACCCTCAAAGATAAACAGCCACTTAAAATGGAAAGAAAATTCTGAAGGTAAAGTGTCAAAATGCAAATTGTGTACCAGGCAGTAGGACAGCCAGAGCCTTCCTTGAGAAATGAAAATATGATTGTATTCTGTGGACGTCTGTGCACTACCCAGACCATGAGTGAATCTTTTGCCCGATGCTAACATTGCTTCAGCCCTTCCCTCATGCAAGCAGACGTTAATCTAATGTCAATTACTGTAGACACTGAGGGTGCTGCTCCAAATGAACCAGGAAGAAGGGAGCCAGCTGAGCGAGCAGGCGGGAGCGTCACACTTCAGGCATTTGCTATCCATCCTCAAAAACGGAAAAGAGCTGCTGTTGCTGATGTATGGAGAAAAGAAGATGTTTGCATAATTTTAATAGGATATAAATGATTACAGACACTAAAGACACAAGCATGACAATTCCTCTAGAAATTTAGCAATGGGGAACATTACCAAAGTCCTGAGCTCATACTTGCTTTGTCCATGGTAATGAATCCTTATCTTCTGGGACACTCGTGCCTTCACATTCACAGCAGGATTACTCCTAATAAACAAAATACAAAACCAAACCACTGTCTATCAACGGACAGATGAAAATACAGCAGACACACACGGAACGTTAGCTACTCCGCCCTTCCTAAAGAGGCTCTGTCACTTGCAGTCACTGGAATGAAGAAGCTGAGGACAAGGTGTTAAGTGAGTTAAGCCAGCCACAGAGGAACAGCTTCTACAGGACTTCACTTACAGCGTGAAATCTGAGTATTCGATTGGCAATAGCAGAGAATAGTGGGGTCACCAAGGGCTAGAGATAGAGGGGCACAGCCACCATACTTACATTGACTTAGCTACCCCGTAATACATACATATACAAAGAATGCCATCATCAAACCATTTGCTAAGAAACCTTAGAATCTACGTGTAGAAAGTAGGGAGAAACAACTTTCTAAGACGTTTCCGTAGTGTAGTGGTCATCACGCTCGCCTAACACGCGAGAGGTCCCCGGTTCGAAACCGGGCGGAAACACAAGTGTTTTTCTCACTTTCACCTGTTTTCAGACTCTCAGTTCACTCCCTACACTTTTGAGCAGTTAGAAGATATTAGACTCACGGTTTTCTTATAGCAGGTAACTTGTGTGGAAAAAAAAAAAAACAGTGGAAGTTCTTGGCATAAAAGAAAGTACAAGAAAAAAATGTTTCTGTGTCTTGGGGGATTAGCTCAAATGGTAGAGCGCTCGCTTAGCATGCGAGAGGTAGCGGGATCGATGCCCGTATCCTCCAACTACTATTATGTTAACTAGATTGAGGACTGAAAATTACACTTTCCTCTAATACTTTAAACAAAAGTTTCAGTACACACTCACTTCCCATTTTCTCACATGGTGCACTCTCTAGTTTGTGTATTTAACAATTGTTTCTTAGCGTCCCCATTTGTTCTTTCACTCTGTGCATTTAAAGAACGCTTCTAAGCGTTTACAAACGTTGAGTCCGAACTTTTTCTGTGAGACCATATTAGGGCCCCCTCTCCCCCTTAAACTGAGCTGTTCTGCCCACCGTTCTGGAATTTTCCCCATCCTCGTTCATCTTTTGCCCATTCTACCGCCATGGTAGGAGGTTTTTCTTCGCCTCACCCCCAGGGAACTACCCTGCACCACTGCAGCCAGCATCGTGAGGACAAAAACTCCATTCGGCCTGAGTGGAACCTGCCCACCTCCCTACTAGTCTCAATTTTCCATTTCTAAGCTCTGTGACAAACTGAGCATCTTCCCTTAACATGATGCTGTGACTATTTGAGCCACCTGCGGAGCGTCGCTCAAAAGCTCTTTGGTGTCTACGACGTTCTCCTCCATGTGTCTCCAGTTGCTCAGGCAGGCCCTTCCATCCTCCTTCCTTCTCTGTGTGTGACACGTTAGAGATTTCCCTGAGATGCACTGATGAGTCTCCACTCCTACAAGCCCCTCCCTCTGCTGAGCTTTTTCCCTTACTCATGGAAGTCACAACTTTCGATCCTTCCGTGTACAGGATGTCGCCTCTCTACTGTGGCTTTTTATCTTTGGTTTGGTTGCATTGCAGTTCTCACTGTAAAGGCGTCCAGATAACTTTGTAGCAAATTTACGGTATTTTGGATGGTAAAGTGAGAGAATAGGGTCTGTAAGGGGTTTCCGTAGTGTAGTGGTTATCACACTCGCCTCACACGCGAGAGGTCCTCGGTTCGAAACCGAGCGGAAACAGCACTCCTTTTCTCCCTTTCTCTCGTGTTCTCAGAGTCTCAGCTCATTCCCTATTCTTTTACGGAGTTAGGACAAGCTCAGCTCCACGGTTTCTGCCTTCACTATCATGCTTTCCTGAGCTCTAGCTACACCAGGTACCTGTGTGATGACCAGTGGAGACTCTTAGCATCAAAGAAAGGACAAAAGAAAAAAAGCACCTTTGTGTGTCGGGGGATTAGCTCAAATGGTAGAGCGCTCGCTTAGCATGCGAGAGGTAGTGGGATCGATGCCCACATCCTCCACTTGTTTTCAGCACCTCTCCAGCCTGACAATCTGCCTTTCCAAGTTTCGAAATTACAGACTTTAAAAAACCCTTACGCTCTTGCTCCCTTCAGCACACACTCACTTGCCAGTCTCTCATACACATATCATATGCTTCTTATTTTATGTATGCATTTGATAAAAGTTTGTGAGTGTCTCTATTTGGTCTTTCACTCTCCAGACACTGGGGCAGAACCTCTTCTGTGCCACCGGGTTTAGGACTCCTTCCTTAATTCTCTATATCGTGCTGCGCTGTGACCACTTGAGTGCTTCTCTGCAGTCTTCCTTTTCTTCCTCCACCTTTTGCTCACAGGCTCCGCATTAGTCGAGTTCTGCACCTCGCAGGCAGGGGGCGTCCCACACCCCTCCATTCCACCATCATCATCAATGTGGACAAACCTCCACTTGGCCAGAGGACTGTGGCCCCTCCCCGATAGTCTAAGTTTCTCATTTCTAAGCTCTGAGAGAAACTGAGAATCACTTTGCTATGACCATTTGAGCCACTTGCCTGGGTTCTCTCAAAAGCTCTCCAGCATCTACCACATTCTCCTCCAGGTGTCTCCAGGTGTCTCAGCTCTTCCATCCCCTTTCCTCCCGGAGTTTTACACAGACGCCACTCCCCTGCAATAACCCCTTTTGTCTTTACCTTCAGAAGGCAGTGTGGAATGTCCTGCAGTCTGCTCTGCCTCCTGACAGAGACTCTAACTAAGAATGCTCCCTGCTGACATTCCTAGTGTGAAAAACAACCATTAAACCCACAAAGGACACCTCCACCAGAGCAGCTGAAAAAACCTGAGTGGAAACTCTTGGTTCCATAGCGCCTGAATGGACAATCTGACCCAGGACATCCTCCGTGAACCATCAAGATCCTGAACAGATTTTTCTTCTGTTCTGGAATTTAAAGTAAGATTATGGACAGTTGTTTTTTGCTTTTGTTTTGTTTTTTCTAGAAGAATGAAGTAGCATGCATGCTTTCCTAGCCATCAGAAACAAGAGACCAAGGACAATAACCATTAGGGTACAGCTAGGGGAAGAAGAGGAAGAGAAGCTCTAGGTTGGAGTTTAGAGGCACAATCTGCAGACTTACCTCTGCACCTCAGGTGAGGAATCTTCCAACCTAAACAAGTAAGGAAACGGCCGTGTCTGGACACACAGCTCATTTGCAGGCTTCTCTGCTTGCTGAAGTGCTGGAACACACATAGCCTAGTCCAGAGACGGACACTGGGTCTGGAGATGAACAATTTGCTCTCTTCCCTCTAGAAGCTGTAATGGCAAGAACACACTCAGTTGTTCTTTTTGGCAGGAGAATGTCCTCCTGCAGCCTGGGCCTAAACGCCAACTTGGTCTGGAAACACCCTGGTAGAGTACCAGAGGGATGAGCCCAGCTCTGGAGCAGGAGTCTATAACCAGGAGCCCAGTCTAAACTCAAGGCTGTGGAGGTCAGGGGATGTTAACAGATGAGTTACTGTGTAGACCTGGCAGGGACAGGGGAGTTAGGGCAGAGAAGAGCTCATTATTTGATACTCAACCTCTGCTTCCATATTCAGGCCTTGTCACTTCCCAACTCTGAGACCCTGTGAAAAACACTCTACCTGAGCCTACGTTGCATCTGGAAAGAGCAGATGTGCACAAGACCTTTTGCTGCCAAGGTTCAACTGGAGTACAAGGAATAAACTCAACAAATCTTTTAGAGTACTTAAGAGCATATGTAACTAGAAATCACAGGATATTTTGTGAATTATAAGGGGAATGTCTCCACTTGTGCAGAGTATTAGTCCTGGTTTTCTGGAGTAACAGAACTTATAGAATGAAGCTGTAGAGAGAGAAAGCAGATTTATTAGGGTGACTTACAGGTTGTGTGTGGTCCAAAGAATCCAGTAGTTGAATCCACAAGGCTGGATGTCTCAGCTGGATTTCAGTGTATATGAGAACCCTGATAAGTAGTCTCTCGCACCAGTGAAGGAATGGACTTGCTAGCAAAGCAAGAGCAAGCAGGCAAAGACCAAAATCCTCTTCTTCCATATCCTTTTTGTAGGCCACAGCAGAAGGTGGATGTGAATTAAACTTGTATCTTCCCGATTCAAAGATCCAGATCAGAAGTCCACTTCAAATAATATAGCTAAGCAAAAACTTCCCAGGTTTCCCTAGCCATTTGGGGGTTTTAGTTAATTTCAGATACAATCAACTTGACAACTAAGGATAAACATCACATACAGACACAGATGGAAGCAAGGGATACAACAGAATGGTGTGGACGGAGAATGAGCTTGAGGATTATTCGCTTGCTCATTCAGTCAATGAACAGAGAACCTCCTGTGTTATTTTGAACAGAGAAGAGCAAGAAGAAAAGACTCACAAGGGAAGAGTGCCAGAGGAGTGAAACATGAGGTCAAGGAGGGCACAGGGCAGTTGCAAGTGAACCTGCTCCCTCAGCTCAGAGGGTCTTGCTTAGATGAATCCCAGAGGGATGTAGATGCCATCCTTCTGGATGTGAAATGCTTCAGATGCAGCACTAGCTGCTAGGGTGCAAAATCCAAGTGAGGCTTTGTTCTTTAAAAGCTGCAAGTGGGTACAGGGTGCTTGGAGACGAAGACATTTCTAATGTGAAGCTGTGGATGGGAGAGGCAGTCTCAGTACAGCTGCAGGTCTGTCAAACTCCTGACCTAAGGTCCTAAGGTCCAACCTCAGAGAGGGCAAGGAGGCTTCCTTTTCCACCCAGGGTTGATTAGTTGCTTGTGTAGCAGACTGATAGTGGGTGAAAAGAAATGACTAAAGAGAATTCCAAGACACATTTGAAACAACAACAAGAAAATCATGGCCACCGATGGTTAGTGATCACATTGAAATCAACTCCCAGTGTTTTGACCACATGGGTAATGAGAAGATTTAGGCCACACAAGACACTGCAAGTAAATGTCTGCTCTTACTCCCTATCATGTGACGGAAGAAGCAGGACCAGTCCCTTCTCAGTTTGGTATTCTGAATGTGCCTGGCTGCAATTAAAGCACAAAAGGGCGTATTAATTCATTGGCATATTTATTCCTCTAACAAATCAATCCTAGCAATTTCCATTGTGCAATGACTGTGATTGTTGTAGTGTTTCCAAAGTAAACGAAATTCAGAAATGTTGAGAGCTGAGTTGATCAACTGAGGCTTTCCCTTCTACCATAATGTATGGAGGAGAAACCTATCTCCTCAAAACCACCTCAGCGCCTCCATGTTCAATGACAAAAGTGTTCTCTTCAGCAATCTGCCTTAACCATCAGATTACCAGGAGTAACGAATGGCCTTGGGAATAGCCTGTGATGTTTGAAGGTTTCCATGGAGCCCCTTAGGCCAATGTTTCAACAAGATGTGGCCCATTCCTGGCCCTGGAGGTTTTACTTGGTGTCATTAGATATCTACTTATAGCATTCTCTCTTATTCTTGGTGACTCCATTTAGATTCCTTTCATATATATTTTAGGAAGCTTCTAACAATACGGTTTCCCTGTGGTTATTCCAATGGCTCTTGCTGTTAGTTGTCTCTCCCTATACTCCCTCCTTTACCTTGTCTTCCACCCAGCTACCTAGTTAATCCTATTTAATCCTCCTATTCTAGTTTCCTCTTTGTTCCTCCATAACTACATTCTGTTTTTTTTGTTTTGTTTTGTTTTTGTTTTTTCGAGACAGGGTTTCTCTGTGTAGCCCTGGCTGTCCTGGAACTCACTCTGTAGACCAGGCTAGCCTCGAACTCTTGAACTCAGAAATCCGCCTGCCTCTGCCTCCCAAGTGCTGGGATTAAAGGCGTGCGCCACCACCGCCCGGCCATAACTACATTCTGTTTCCCCTTCCTAGAGAGATCATCTCTTTTACCTCTGTCCTTTACTTAATACCTAAACTCGGTGGGTTTTTTTCAGATTATAATTCACGTATCAACAGCTTAAAAGCAACACCCACAAATAAGAGAGAGATAACATACAATATTACTCATTTGCATCTGAGTTACCTCACTCGGGATAATTTTTTCTACCTCCATCCATTTAGCTGCAAATTTCAGAATATCATTTCTCTTAACAGCTGGATAATATTCCACTGTGTAAATGGACTACATTTCCATTATTCATTCATCAGTTTGTAGATATCTAGGCTGTTTCTAATTTCTGAATATTATGAATAAAACAGCAGTGAACATGAATGAGCTAGTATCTCGATAGGAAAATGTAGAGTCTTTTGGATGTATGCCTCAGAGTGTTACAGATGGATCTTATTAACCTGTTTCTTTGTTTCTTTGTTTCTTTGTTTGTTTCTTTGAGACAAGCTCTCTCCATACAGCCCTGGCTATCCTGGAACTCACAATGTAGACCAGCAGACTTCCCTCAAACTCACAGAGGTCTGCCTGCATCTGCCTCCCAAATTCTGGGACTAAAGGTGTGCACCATCATGCCAGTTTTAGCTGGATTTTGAGGTAAATCTATTTCCAGCTTCCTGAGGAACCACCACACTAATTTCCAGGGTGGCTGCACGTTTGTACTCCTGCTAACCACAAGTGTTCTCCTTTCCCCACATCCTCGTCCCATGTGTCCCTTGACTTCTTGCTCCATTGTATCTGGAAGGCTACTGATTTTCATATGTTAAGCTTATATCATGAAACTTTGCTGAAGATTTTATCAGCTCTAGAAGTTTGCTTTATTGATCTTGACCATTCTTACTCAAGTAAGATGAAATCTCAAAGTAGTTTTGACTTGTACTTCCCTGATGGCTAACAATGTTAATCATTCTTAGTTTCTTGCCATTTATATTTCATCTTTTGAGGGCTCTCTGCTTAGTACTGTAGCTATTTTTAATTTTGCTGTTCTCTTAATGTTCAGTTGTTAAGTGCTTTATGTGCCTATGAGATGTATAATTTGTAAATAATTTTCCTCATCCTGTAGCCTACTGTTTTGCCAAAGGACGGTGTCCTTTGCTGTACAGAGGTATTTAGCTTCATGAGGTTCCATTATACAAATCCTACTGCCTGTGCTGTCGATATCCTGTTCTGAAAGACCTTTCCCAAGCCAATGAATTCAAACTTATCCCCTACTCTGTCTTCTATCAGATCCTGGGTATCTGATCTTGTGCTGACATTTTTTATCCATTGGAAGTTTTTTGTTTGGTTGGTTTTTTGTTGTTTTTTTGTTTGTTTGTTTGTTTGTTTGTTTTATGCAGGATGACAGATGTGGATCTATTTTTAATCTTGTATATGCAGCTGTCCAGTTTGCAAGCAATTGGGATGCAGATGCAGTCAGACTTCTGTCTCTTTTCCAGTTTGTGTTTTGCTTCTTTGTCAACAATCAGTTGTCCATAGGTATGTGAACTTATGCATGAGTCTTCAGTATGAATCCATTGATCAACAAGTCTGGTTTTATGTAGACAGCATGCTATTTTTATTACCATGGGGCCATAATACAACTTGAAATCTAAGGTAGTGATATCTTCAACCATTCTTTTTATCATTCAGGATTGTTTTAATATCCTGAGGTTGGTTGTTTTCTTTTTTTTATTTCCATATGAACTTCAATTTTTTACAATTCCTATGAAGAACTGTGTTGGAATTTTGATGGGGATTGTATTGAATTTGTAAATTGCTTTTGGCAAGATGCCCATTTTCACAATATTAATTCTACCAATCCACGAGCATGGGGGATCTTTCCATCCTCTAGTGTCTTCGTCAATTTCTTTCTTCGGTGGCTTAAAGATTTTATTTCTACATCCCAGGATGTTTTCTGAGGATACTGTGAAAGGAGCTGTTTCCCTGACTTCTTACTCCATTGTATGTGGAAGGCTACTGATTTTCATATGTTAAGCTTGTATCATGAAACTTTGCTGAAAATTTTATTAGCTCTAGAAGTTTGCTGGTGCAGTCTTTAGGAGCTTTTATGAATAAAATGTCATCTGAAAATAAAGATACTTTGACTCCTTCCTTTCCTGTTTGTATCCCCTTCGTTTTTTTTAATGCTCTTATAAGACTTTAAATACTATATTCTATAGATTGGAAAAAAAATAAGCATCCTTGCTTTGTTCCTGATATTAGTGTAAATGCTTTGAATTTCTCTCTGGCTTATGTTGGCTATGTACTGGCTGTAAATTGCTCCTGTGATATTGAGACATGTCCTTTGCATTCTTACTCTCCAGGATTTTTGTGATAAAGGGGTGTTGAATGTTGTCAAAGGCCCTTTCTACATCTAATGAGATGATTGATTGTATTTCTTGTCTTTCAAACTGTTTATGGGGTGGATTGTGTTTATTGAT
Source organism: Grammomys surdaster (assembly GCF_004785775.1). Classification (NCBI taxonomy): domain Eukaryota; kingdom Metazoa; phylum Chordata; class Mammalia; order Rodentia; family Muridae; genus Grammomys; species Grammomys surdaster. The sequence goes on along the minus strand of NW_021604708.1, from coordinate 3,487,371 downwards.
TTACATATTTGAACCACCCCTGAAACTCTGGGATGAAGCCAATTTGATCATGGTAGAAAACCTTTTTGATATGTTCTTAGATTTAGTTTGAAAGTATTTTTTTAGAATCTTTGTGTCTATGTCCATAAATGATAGTTATCTATAAATTTTTATTGGGTCTTTGCATAGTTTTGGTAGGAGATAATAGCTTTGTAAAAAAAAATTAGGAAGTGTTCCTTCAGTTACCATTTTGTGAAATAATTTGAGTTAGTATTATTCATTCTTCTTTAAAGGTTTGGTGGAATTCTGGGCTGAATTCATCTGGCTCAGGCCTTTTATGGGGGGTGGGGGGAAATGGGACTTCTATTTTAAGAGAGGTTATGGGATGGATATGGTTAAATTGTTTATTTGATCTTAACTTTGATAGGTAGGTCTTACATAAAAGGTATGCATCCATTTCTTGTACATTTTTCAATTTGGTGTAATATAGATTTTCAAATTATGTTCTTATGATTCTCAGTTTCCTCACCGTCTGCTGGAATGTTCCCTTCTTGTTTCTACTTTGGTTAACATGGATCTTCTCTTTGTATTTTATTTAACTTGGCTAAAACTTTGTGAACCAGGTTAATTTTCTCAAAGAACCAATTCATTTCATTGATCTTTGAATTTTTTATACATTTGTGTGTATGTTTGTTTGTTTCTATATCATTAATGTCCTGAGTTTTATTACTTTATTTCTTACTGTCTATTCTTATTTGGACGTTATTTCTTCTTGTTGTTCTAGAGCTTTCAGGTGTATCACTAAGTTAGTGCTGTGAGATCACTCCGTGTGTGTGTGTGTGTGTGTGTGTGTGTGTGTGTGTGTGTAAGAAATGCTTAGTGCTATGAATTTGCCTTTTAGAACCACCTTCCTTGTGTCCAATATGTGAGTGTATGTTGTATTTTTATTTTCATTCAATTGTAAAAAGAGATTTTTTCTTGGTTTCTGTCTTGACCCATTGTTCATTTAGTGGTGCGCTATTCCGTTTCCATGAGTCCATATACTTTCTTGTTCTCTTGACATTCAGCTTTAACCCACAGTGCCAGAAAAGACACCAACTGTTATTTCAATTTTCTTATATCTGTTGAGACTTTCTTTCTGTCCTTGTATGTGGCCAGTTTTGGAGCAAGTCCCATGAGAGGCTGAAAATAAAATATGTTCTTTAGTATTTAGTTGGAATGATCTGTAGATGTCTGCTACATGGGTCTCCAATTGACCCATGATATTATTTAACTGCAGTATTTCTGTGTTTAGTTTTTGTCTAGTGACCTATCTATTGAGGAAAGTGGGGAATGGAAGCCACCCATTATCACTGTGTGTTATGTGTGATTTTAGCTGTAATAGTATTTCAAATATGAACTTGGGTGCCCTTATGTTTGGTGTATAACTGTTTACAATTGCAATATTCTCTTGATTGATTTTTCCTTTAAAGACTATGTAGTGTCCTTCCCTATTTCTTCTGGTCAGTTTTGATTAGAAGTCTATTTTGTATGATATTAAAATAAGTTCACCTACTTGCTTCTTGGGACCATTTACTCAGAATACCTTTTTCCATCCTTTTGCTATGAGATGCTGCCTATTGTGATGATGAGATTTATTTCTTACATTCAGTAGAAAGATGGATTCGGCTTTCTAATCTGTTATTCTGTTATCAATGATTTCTGATAATTCTTGTGGTGTGAGGTTTTTTCCCCCCTCTCCTTTGATTTACTGTTCTGGGATTATTTGTTTCCTATGTCTATTTGAATGTGGCTAATCTCATCAGAGAGAAGTTTTCCCTCTAATTTTTCTGTAGAGCTGGATTGGTAGATAGGAATTATTTACATTTGTTTTGTTGTGAAATGTTGTTCTTTCCTTGCTAGTTGTGATTGACAGTTTTGCTCGGTATAGTAGTCTGGGCTGTTGGAGATTAAAGAGTTCTAGGATACCTGCCTAGGAAAGCTGTTAACAGGAAATGAAACCAGCCTATGAGAAAGAAGTATGTTGCAGTCAACAAGGCTGAAAGGAATTACAGATCTGAAGAGCACATTGACATCAGACATGGAGTTGCAGAGTTTGGAACTTGCCCAGTCGGTTTTTCATCTTGCTTTGGTCCAATGTTTCTTCACAGGGCTCCCTTTTAGAACAGTAATGTATATCCTGGGTCACTGTATGTTGAAGTTATGTGATCTGCTTTTTCATTCTAATTTTATAGGGAATTACAATTAAGAGATTTCATGAATCTCAGAAGAGACTTTGAACTTTGGACTTTAAAGGAAGTTTGAGACTGTTATAGAGTATAGGGACTTTTGAAGTTGAGCTGAGTGAATTTCAGCATTATGGCATGGCTACTAGCCTATGGTGGTGAGGGAGTGGGATGTGGTGGTTTGAATAGCAATGGCTCCCATAGACTATGGGTTTGAATGCTTGGTTCATAGGAAACGACACTATCAGGAGAAGTGGCCTTGTTGGGGAAAGTGCATCTCCATCGGGATGGATTTGTATGCTCAAGCTATGCCCAATAAGACACATCATCTTCCTCCTATTGCCTGTGAATCAAGATACAGAATTCTGCCTGCACAGCCATGCTGCTTGCCATGAAGATAATGGATTAAACCTCTGAAACTGTAAGTCAGCCTCAATTAGATGTTTTCCTTAATAAGAATTGCCATAATCATGGTGTCTCTTTACACCAATAAAACCTAAGACATTGAAAAAAAGTGTGGGGTGGGGGTGGGGTTTCTGTGTATCATTGGCTAACACAGAGAAAGGAATCATTAAGATATTTGCATGCAGTTCCGAAAGTGACCATAAGGAGGCAGCAGATGTCCTGAGATATTAGTAAATTAATTACATAAAATTGTCAAAGTTAAATTATAGACTTACATCTATATATCTTACATGGCTTACTTACCCTTTTCAATAAGACTTACAAGATGCCACATCACCCATTATAGAATAACTAATAAGTTTTCATGACCGTACACTAATAATTTTATTTCTTATTAGCTCTCTAGTACTCTACATTATGATCTGTGGGGATCAAAGTCAGGTCCTCTGGAAGATCAGCTAGTGATCTAGCAGAACAATTTCTTTAGAAAATGAGAAGAGAGCCACAGAGCCTGCCCCTCACATGTCCAGAGTAGTGGAATCAAGGTGTTCTGAAACATTGTCTTTTTGAGACACTCGTGCCTTCACATTCACAGCAGGATTACTCCTAATAACCAAGATACAAAACCAAGCTACTGTCCATCAATTGACAGATGAAAACACAGCAGACGCACATAGCTACTCCGCCCTTTCTAAAGAGGCTCTATCACTTGCAGTCACTGGAATGAAGAAGCTGAGGACATGGTGTTAAGTGAGGTAAGCCAGCCACAGAGGAACAAATTCCACAGGACTTCACTTGCAGTATGCAATCTGAGTGTTCACTAGGCAGTAACAAAATAGAGTGTGGTCACCAACGGCTAAGGAGGGACAGCCACCTTAGTTATTTTGACTTTTAGCTACCCCATGATAACACACATATACAAAGAATATCGTCCTCCTGTCATTTACTAAGCAAGTTTTGAATGCATGTGGAGAAACTAGGAAAATTTACAAATTTGGGGTGTTTCCGTAGTGTAGTGGTCATCACACTCGCCTAACACGCGAGAGGTCCTCGGTTCGAAACCGGGCGGAAACAGCGCTCTTTTTCTCCCTTTCTCTTGTGTTCTCAGATTCTCAGCTCATTCCCTACCCTTTTATGGAGTTAGGACAAGCTCAGCTCCACGGTTTCCGCCTTCACTATTATGCTTTCCTGAGCTCTAGCTACACCAGGTACCTGTGTGATGACCAGTGGAGACTCTTAGCATCAAAGAAAGGACAAAAGAAAAAAAAAAAACACCTTGGTGTGTCGGGGGATTAGCTCAAATGGTAGAGCGCTCGCTTAGCATGCGAGAGGTAGTGGGATCAATGCCCACATCTTCCATCTATTATGTTATAGAGAGCCTCATAATCTAGATTCGCTTACCCTCCTTAGTCTTAGGCTTTCCTCAGACACTCTAAGCATAAACTAGAGTTTTTTACATCCACATCATGTATTGGACAAGTGTTTCTGATTTGTCCTTTCACTCGCCAGACATTAAGTCAGAACCTTTTCTGTGTAACTAGGTTTAGGCTTTTCCTCTGAAACCATTCCGTGCTGTTTGTTCTCTTTCCTGCCTCTCTGGACTCTTTCTTTTTCTCCATCTCTTTGCTCACTCAACCGTGTTATCGGAGGGTTGTTTTGCACCTCACGGGAGCTACCCACAGTACAGCACTGCCTAGAGTTTAGTATTTCATGGACAAAACTCCACTTGGCCTGAGTAGGATGTGGCTTCCTCCCAACTAGTCTCAGTTTTCCATTTCTAAACTCTGTGTGTGTGTGTGGGGGGGGGGGCGCGGCGGGGGGAATCTTTCCTTAACAAGTTGCTGTGACTATTTGAGCTACCTGTCCAGTTTCTCTCAAAAGCTCTCCAGAGGCTACAAGGTTCTCCTTGAGGTGTCTCTGGGTGATCAGGCTCTTCCAACCACATTCCCTGACTGAGTTTTACACGGCCCGGATTCCCCTGAGGTGCACCGCTGCGTCTCAACGCAAGAATTCCTACTCTTCTTCCTCCCAAGAGCTCTCTCCTTTCTGCGCGCCGCCCAAGTCACATTTATTAATCTAATCCTTCTTTGTAGCAGAATCTCACCTCTCCACTATGATTTTTATCTTTGCTTTGATTGCATTCCTTGCGTTTGTTTCCGTTAGTGTGGATCTGTAACTTCTGGATCACATTTGGGCAAGGATAGAGTGCACGTCTTGAATACCAAAGTGACAGAAACCAAATTTATGTGTGTTTTCGTAGTGTAGTGGTTATTGTGCTCGCCTCACGCGCGTAGAGATTCCCGGTTCGAAACTGGGCTTGAACAGCACTTCCCATTTCTTTTGTAGTTTTCTGAAGATCTCAGATTTTCAACAGAGCAAACTGAAAGGAACTGCAGGTACTGTGGGGTGCTCCCCTCTGGGACCCAGATTAGGCATAAGATCACATCCAAATACCAATTTCCAAGCACAGAGCAAATACAAAGAAATCCATTAGTAAACAAGGCAAAGAAACAAAGTGGCTAAATCTGAAACCCGCAGAAACCCCAGCAAATAGCTTTGCAAGCATTGATTTTAAGATGGATTCTGTTTTCTAATCTGTTAATCTGTTATCAATGACTTCTGGTAATTCATGTGTTGTGAGATTTTTCCCCTCTCCTTTAGTTTACTGTTTGTCCTTTATTATTTGTTTCCTGTGTCTATTTGGATGTGGCTAATCTCATCAGAGTGAAGTTTGCCTTCTAATGTTTTCTGTAGAGTTGGATTGGTAGATAGGAATTATTTAATTTTTTTTTTTATGTGTGTGTGGAATGTTGTTCTTTCCTTGTTGGTTGTGATTGACAGTTTTGCTGGGTATAGTAGTCTGGGCTGGCATCTGTAGTCTCTCTAGCATTATAGATCATCTGTCCAGGCCCTACTGGCTTTGAGAGTGTTCATTGAGAAGTCAGGTGATATTCTAGGGAGCATGCCTTTATAAAATTATTTTTTTCTCTTTCAACTTTAAACATTGTTTCTTTGTTCAACATATTTAAAGTTTTGAATAATATTATGAGTCTGGGAGATTTCTTTTCTGGCCCTGACTATTTGGTATTCTGTGAGCTTCTTCTACTTGGACAGGCATCTCTTTTTTAGATTTGGAAATTTTTCTTCTATAATTTTGTTCTAAAAAAATACTCTGTCAGGCTTTGATCAGATGTCCTGAATTTTTTTACTAGATGTTTTTAGTATTAACATTTTCTTTGATTGAGCTATTTATTCTACCTTGTTTTAAAATTCTTTCTTGATTGTCTTGTAATCTGTTAATGAGGTTTATCTCTGAAGTTTTGTTTGACATCCTAACTGTGCCCTTCCCCCAGCCTTGAGCAAGCCTAAGAGATGAGACCTTGTTTACCACAATAGACCAAACAATAGGACTCCGGAGGTATGGCCTGGAGGTATTGCCTGCCCTTGGCAAAGGCAGTGCTTGCTTTGGCCTTGGCGCCTTTCTGGCTGCCTGTAGCCTGGTACACAAGCTGAGAAGAATAGACTTCCTGCTGAGCTTGCTTTGAGACGTCTCTGGCCCGGGATTGAGTATGGATTCCCCTCACCTCCAGCAGGATGGTTTCTGCTCACCCCCAGCGCTCACCCCCAGCCGGCTGAAGCTAGAAGGAACTCTGGGGGTGGGGGTGGGTTATCCCCTTTAAATTAAAAGTTGAACATTAAAGCATTGAGCCTCGATCAGAAACCTTTGTCCTGGCTTCATCTCTTCCCGCCCTCCTCCCATTCCCAGCCTCTCTTTCAGGTGAACCTGGTCGACTGTGGCCGCTGGCGGCAACACTAACTTTTTTATTTCAAGTTTTAGTTCAGTTTAGGTTTTTTGTACTGATTCTATTTCTACTTTCCTGTCTTAAATTGTTGTTCTTATCTCATTGTCTTAGGGTTTCTATTGCTGTAAAGAGACACCATGGCCATGACAACTCTTATAAAGGAAAGCATGTAGTTGGAGATGGGTTGCAGTGCAAAGGTTTAGTTCATTATCGGGATGGGGAAAGCATGGCAGCACTCAGGCAGACATGGTCCTGGAGGAGCTGAGAGTTCTACCTTTGGATCAGCAAGCAGCAGAAAGAAGAGTATGGGCCATTCGGCCTGGCTTGTGCTTCTGAAACCTCAAAGCTCACTTTCGGTGACACATTTCCTCCAATAAGACCACACCTATTCCAACAAGGACACATTTCCTAATCCTTTCAAATAATGCCACTACTTATGAGCTTTTAGAGGTCACTTCCATTAAAATTACCACATTCATTCAACTGTGTTTTCACACTTTTCAGTTAGGCATTTTTCTTATCTTTTTAAATGTGAAGGTCATTAAACTCATTCATAATTACTATTTTAAAGTCCTTGTCTTATGCTTTTTTGCATATATTGTATTTCTCAAGGTCTATTGCAATAGGGTTACTGGCTTTCTCGAGAAGGCATACTGTCTTGCCTGTCCATTTGAGCTCCCCTGTGGTGCTAGAATTCAAAGTTGGGTCCTCTGAAAGAGCAGCTAGTGCTCTAGCATGACGATTTCTTTAGAAATTGAAAACAGAGCCACAGAGGCTTCCCTCCACTGGGCACGTGGCCACAGTAACGGAATTAAGGTGTTCTGAGACATTTGCTTTGTTCACCATAACGGATCACTCTCAGACACACTCTCTCCTTCGCGTTCACTGAAGGATAGATAAAACATTCACGGAAGGATAATTCCCAGAAGGTTTATTCCCAGTCTCTTGAGAATTCCTTCATCTACATCATGCATACATTGCTCTGTGCATTTAAAGAACGCTTCTAAGCGTTTACAAACGTTGAGTCCGAACTTTTTCTGTGAGACCATATTAGGGCCCCCTCTCCCCCTTAAACTGAGCTGTTCTGCCCACCGTTCTGGAATTTTCCCCATCCTCGTTCATCTTTTGCCCATTCTACCGCCATGGTAGGAGGTTTTTCTTCGCCTCACCCCCAGGGAACTACCCTGCACCACTGCAGCCAGCATCGTGAGGACAAAAACTCCATTCGGCCTGAGTGGAACCTGCTCCCCTCCCTACTAGTCTCAATTTTCCATTTCTAAGCTCTGTGACAAACTGAGCATCTTCCCTTAACATGATGCTGTGACTATTTGAGCCACCTGCGGAGCGTCGCTCAAAAGCTCTTTGGTGTCTACGACGTTCTCCTCCTCCATGTGTCTCCAGTTGCTCAGGCAGGCCCTTCCATCCTCCTTCCTTCTCTGTGTGTGACACGTTAGAGATTTCCCTGAGATGCACTGATGAGTCTCCACTCCTACAACAAGCCCCTTCCTCCGCTGAGCACTTTCCCTTACTCATGGAAGTCACAACTTTCGATCCTTCCGTGTACAGGATGTCGCCTCTCCACTGTGGCTTTTTATCTTTGGTTTGGTTGCATTGCAGTTCTCACTGTAAAGGCTTCCAGATAACTTTGTAGCAAATTTACGGTATCTTGGATGGTAAAGTGAGAGAGTGGGGCCTGTCAGGGGTTTCCGTAGTGTAGTGATTATCACGCTCGCCTCACACGCGAGAGGTCCTCGGTTCGAAACCGGGCGGAAACAGCATTCTTTTTCTCCCTTTCTCTTGTGTTCTCAGATTCTCAGCTCTATCCTATACCGAGCTTTATCTCAGCTCTATCCTTTTACGGAGTTAGGACAAGCTCAGCTCCACGGTTTCTGCCTTCACTATCATGCTTTCCTGATCTCTAGCTACACCAGGTACCTGTGTAATGACCAGTGGAGACTCTTAGCATCAAAAAAGGGACAAAAGAAAAAAAAGGACCTTTGTGTGTCGGGGGATTAGCTCAAATGGTAGAGCGCTTGCTTAGCATGCGAGAGGTAGTGGGATCGATGCCCACATCCTCCACTTGTTTTCAGCACCTCTCCAGCCTGACAATCTGCCTTTCCAAGTTTCGAAATTACAGACTTTAAAAAACCCTTACGCTCTTGCTCCCTTCAGCACACACTCACTTGCCAGTCTCTCATACACATATCATATGCTTCTTATTTTATGTATGCATTTGATAAAAGTTTGTGAGTGTCTCTATTTGGTCTTTCACTCTCCAGACACTGGGGCAGAACCTCTTCTGTGCCACCGGGTTTAGGACTCCTTCCTTAATTCTCTATATCGTGCTGCGCTGTGACCACTTGAGTGCTTCTCTGCAGTCTTCCTTTTCTTCCTCCACCTTTTGCTCACAGGCTCCGCGTTAGTCGAGTTTTGCACCTCGCAGGCAGGGGGCGTCCCACACCCCTCCATTCCACCATCATCATCAATGTGGACAAACCTCCACTTGGCCAGAGGACTGTGGCCCCTCCCCGATAGTCTAAGTTTCTCATTTCTAAGCTCTGAGAGAAACTGAGAATCACTTTGCTATGACCATTTGAGCCACTTGCCTGGGTTCCCTCAAAAGCTCTCCAGTATCTACAACATTCTCCTCTAGAAGCTGTAATGGAAAGAACACACTCAGTTGTTCTTTTCGGCAGGAGAATGTCCTCCTGCAGCCTGGGCCTAAGTGCCAACTTGGTCTGGAAACACCCTGGCAGAGTACCAGAGGGATGAGCCCAGCTCTGGAGCAGGAGTCTATAACCAGGAGCCCAGTCTAAACTCAAGGCTGTGGGTTAGATACCTGGGGTGTTAACAGATGAGTTACTGTGTAGACCCGGCAGGGACAGGGAAGTTAGGGCAGAGAAGAGCTCATTATTTGATACTCAACCTCTGCTTCCATATTCAGGCCTTGTCACTTCCCAACTCTGAGACCCTGTGAAAAACACTCTACCTGAGCCTATGTTGCATCTGGAAAGTGTCAGACATGACCAAGTCCCTTTAAACTGGATATGTGGAATAAGCTCAACAGATCTTTGAGAGTAGTTAAGAGCTAGTGAAACTGGACGCCACAGGTTATTTGTGGATCGCAGGGGAATGTCTCTAGTCATGGAGACACAAATGAAACAGATACAACAAAACAGTATGGACAGAGAGCTATTTGCTTATTCACTCATTCAGTAGATGAACAGAGAACCTGTTATGTTGCTTTTCAACACAAAAGAGCAGGAAGGAGAATGCTGGAGGTGTGAAAAGTAGGAAGAGAGGGGCAAAGGGTGTTAGCATTTTGTCTAGGCTCTGCTCCACAGTTACCTGGCGACAACCAGGTGTGCCTGACTCACTATAAAAAGGGCTGCTTGCCTCCTCCTCACTCTCTTCTCTTACTCCCCTCGCCCCAACTACTGTCCCCATGCCCTAAATAAACTCTATTACTATATGTCCTGTGGCTGGTACCTCAGGGGAAGGGATGCCTCAGCATGGGCCCTCAGAGGCACTCCCTTCCCCCACACCATACCGAGCCTCCACCAAACATATTCCTGGATTTTTTTTCCCTTTTTATAAAACACAACAAAGGGCAGTTCTTATAAGTGAGCCAGCTCACTCAGCTCAGAGGGGCTTGTTTAGATCAATCCCGGAATTTAAAGTATGTAAGAGCTGGAATGTAGCTTAGTGGCATTTTGCTTGCCTAGCATATAGAGCCCTTTGGAGAAATATCTGAAAACATCTGACTTATTGCATTATATTGTCTGAATATTTGCCTTCTATAATGTGACGGGGAAGCTCACTAAAAGGATCGTTGTAAATGCCACAATACAGAACTCTGCTGGGCTCCCTGGGAATGCTGGGAGGGACAAAGTTCAGGTTCACAAAACTGTCAGGAAAGATCTCGGCTGGAAGATGCCTTGGACCTCACTAAGCAGTTGGACACTGAGGAAGGGCTTGGGGTTCTGAACACGACATTCCTCAATTCAGTGTCTCTAGAATAACAGAAGGCAGAGACGAAGGGTCAGCCAGAGGCCAGGATTGCGTTTTTCTGGGAGTGTTACCTAGTCTTCTAATCCACACAGCTTTGCAGGAAGTCAACTGGTGAAGTCAGTGTGACTGGAGAGGAGGCACACTGCGGGAACCTGACAAGGAGAAAGACCCAGGTAAATCACTGCTGTTGTCCACGGCTTCCAGATTGATTCTTTCTAGTTCTCTACAAAGTGTGCTTCCAGGATGCTAACCCACAAAGTAAGAACGCAGCTAGATGGTATAGAGCAATAAAAAGGAAAGACTTTTAAAATGGTACGCCTTACACAGCTATACAGAGTAGATAGATCTCTCTATTCTGCCACATTCATCTTTCAGTTTGAAGGCAAAGTATAGTAGCTAAAAACGTAGCACACACATGGCCCGTACGGGGATCGAACCCGCGACCTTGGCGTTATTAGCACCACGCTCTAACCAACTGAGCTAACCGGCCATACATAACAAGGCTGGCCCTCTATGGTCTCTACAGATATTTAATGATGATAAAGTTGCCAAATGAAAGGGTTTTGTTTTTCAAAATTTTAAGATTTTTGTTAAGATGTAAAAAATTTACAAACCTCCCCTTATTCTAAGTAGAAAGTTTTTGTGAACAGAAAGAAAATTCTGTACCACAGCTACAAATGTCACCTTGCGCTCACTCATTCCTCAACTCGGTCTGTGGGACCCACAGAGACTGCAAGCCATCCTCTGGCCTACACGGAGTTCTGCAGCCCACTTCTCCCTCTTACCCACAAGTGACTATTTGAAGTCTTCCCAATTTTAAACAATTTCAGAATACATTCGCCAAAAAGCATTTAGATAACGCAGTGGGTGCCAGGTCTCCCCCAGATCGTGTCTCTCTACTGAGCTGCTAGGGCATCTCCCTAAGTCTTGTAGAGGCGATGATTCTGCACCGGCGGCTCCAGAGAGACCCGATGTTTCTGCCCAGACGGGCTGCGATGTTCCGGGCTGGTGGGACGTGGTCTCTCAGGACACTGTCACCGTCCGTGGAGTCGCTGCGTGTTGAGAAGAGTGCAGGACCAGCGCGTCCTAGTCCGTCGCAGGGACGAGTCCTCTTGGCGCATCCACGCTTGTCCTGGGTCGCGGTAATGCCAAGCTCTGCTCAGCTTGAACTAGGATTTACCATCGTCACTAGACCTGTAGCTAGCTGCTCCAGAAGTTTTGGGGACGCCAGCGCTTCGTGGCGTTTTTTATTGGCCTCAGCAGGAACCGGAAGAGGCGACAGGAATACCCTCTCGTGACACTCGGTCTTTCTTTAGTGAAGTCGCGAAGGAGTTAAGAGCTTTAGATTCTGAAATGAGTATTTTCGAGTCACCCAGAAGATATTTACCTAGATGACAACGAATATCTGTGACTCCAAAGTCGCCCTCAATCTCTGAGTGTGTAGCTGAGGAGGCCAACGCAGCGCATCAGCCTCCACCTCCCAGTCTTTGTTCTTCGGGGACCTTTTGGTGAAAAGATACCGTTGGTCCTGTTCTCTAAGGACTCTCAGAGCTCCAGTCCCCTAACTGGTGGCTTTATTGCGGCAACAACCACAAAAGTAGACAGGAACAAAGGAGGATTTTTAAAAGCGCGACGCGTGAGGTATGAGGCACAGCTCCGAGAAAGGTCCAAGCCACTGCACCACTCTAATCTCAAAGTGCTTTTACTGCCAGGTTGTCAGGACCCTAGGTTCTCCAACTGGCAGTCCAAGAGCTCTGCTGGGTCTTCATTTCACCAACGCCCTGTGTCCGCTATTGATCCAGTAATTCTCCAAGGTTAGAAAACCTGGGCGTGCGCAAGGGAAGTTGTTTCAGGAAATCCTTGTCCCACAAGCACCTTAAATTTGAGTACAGGACTCGATTATCAAAACTACTTAGCCTCAGCGTAGCTCTTGGGCAAAGCGAACGTAATTACTACATTTTAGCACGATAGTTAATTTCTTCGCGAGAAGGAGAGTTTGATCCCCGGAATTAAAATTAAAACAAAAATTTTTAAAAGACCAAGTATGCTAGGCTGTGCTTGTAATCCTTACTCTTTTTTTTTTTTTTTTTTTTTTTTGTTTTTTTTTGTTTTTCGAGACAGGGTTTCTCTGTATAGCCCTGGCTGTCCTGGAACTCACTCTGTAGACCAGGCTGGCCTCGAACTCAGAAATCCGCCTGCCTCTGCCTCCCAAGTGCTGGGATTAAATGCGTGCGCCACCACCGCCCGGCGTAATCCTTACTCTTGAGAGGTACAGACTGAAGCTATTCAGAAAGTAACAGGCCAAAGAGATACTACTATCCCAAAACAAAAACAAAAGTAACCCAAACCACCAACTGGATGGTTTAGTAGAGACCAGTTATCTTCTTAAATGTCCACACATGTATACAATATAATGAAAATATATTTATATCGTTTTATCTTGGGTTTAAAATTGTGTGTGTTCATCCACATGAACCATTCCACTATCTTAGACAAAGCTTCTCCCTGAAAAAGGTTACAAACCCTAGCACTGTAAGAGTTATTCTTGACGTTGTTTTGTGGAACTCTAAAGAAGTCTGATATACTAGGTCAGATTGAAAGAGGGTGGTGATTCCTGTGGTATTCTTTAAATGCCTCTGAGTAGATGTAAACTGTTTTTTGTTGTGCAGCAAATTTAGTTCTGTTTTGGGTTTATAGCAGACTAAAAACCAGGTACTATATGGCCCGTACGGGGATCGAACCCGCGACCTTGGCGTTATTAGCACCACGCTCTAACCAACTGAGCTAACCGGCCAACTTAGGGAAGTCTTACTATCTAACCCTATAGATGTGTAACATATACTTGTCAGTTGATAAAAATTTTTATTTTTCTTTAATTTTTTACTTCGACTTTCAAGATTTTCTTGAAGCTGGAAAAAATTACGAACCTCGCGTTGTTCTAAGTAGAAAGTCTCTCTGAACATAAAGAAAATTCTGTAAGAGAGCACAAATATCTCGTTGCAATGATTCCTGAACAGTTTGTGGAACCCAGAGAGATACTGGTCACAGCAGTCTACTTGCTCAGTAGTCACACAGACGGCAAGCCGCTCTCTAGCCACGACGGAGTTCGTCTGCCGCACAGTTCTCCTAGTTTCCCCTAAGTGACAATTTGATAGATATCCTTTCCCAATTTTACTGAATTTCGGAATCCATTCGCCAAAAACATTTGAATAACGCAGTGGGGTTATCCGTGCTCATTCCGTCCTCCTTTAATGAAGAACTTGAGATTCTGAAATGAGTATTTTCAGGTGACCCAGGAAATACTTAATTCGGTCACTTACTGTCTGAGTCTCTCCAGAGCCTCGGCGACAAAAGGGACAAACCCAAGGTGACTCACACGGGGTCGGACGGAGCCAGAGCTGACCACTTACTCCAGGACCCGATGCCTGTTTTCCCTTCTACCAGGATAGAATGATCCAGCTTGAAGTCTCCTCATCCTGGCGTCTACAGCAGAAGACCCTCGTCGCTAAGACAAAGAGCTTTGGTGACAACGAATATCTGTGACTCCGAAGTCCCCTGCAACCTACAAATCTGTAACTGAGGAGGCCAACGGAGTGCATCAGCCTCCACTCCCCCAACCCCCAGACGTTTATTCTTCGTTGAAAAGACGCTGTTCTTGAGTTGTTCTTTGGTAAAAAGACACCGTTGGTCCTATTCTCCAGGGGCCTTCAGAGCTCCAGTCCCCTAACTGGTGACCTTGCTGTGGCAACAACCACAAAAGTAGACACCAATAAAGGAGGATTCGAAAAAAAGCACGTCGCGTGAAGCGTAAGGTACAGTTCCTAGAAACGTCACAAGCCACTGGACCACTCTAAACACAAAACTGCTTTTACCGCCAGCCTGTCGCCGATGGGCTGTTCACAAGCTCTGCCGGGTCATTTCACCAAGGACCTGTCAGGGATATTGATCTAGTAACTGTCCATGGTTAGAAAACCCGTGAGCGCGCAGCTGAAGGAGACTGTATAAAACCTTCTCTGAAGTTAACCCAGGAAATCCTCTTAACTACATGCCCGACTCGATTATCAAAACTACTGAGCCTCTGCCGAGTGTGCACAGCGGACTTCAGCACAGCGAGCTTGATTACATTTCAGCAGGATAGTTAATTTCTTTGGGAGATATGGGGAAATGGACATTTCACTCACTGACCTCGAATGTGAGGGAAGAGATCCTGCTCTTTATGTCCTTCCCTCTCCAGCCTATGTCGTGGGGTATTCACCAGAGACGATTTCTCAGACATGAATTTCAACCAGCAGAAAGTTTTCATTAGCCGGCAGGGACTACAGCGAGCTTCAGGATCCAAGTGTAGCACCAAACCTTTCACGTGGTGAGCTTTTAAGCACAAAAACCATGTCCTTGGTTGACATACTTCAGTTAACAAAACCAGCCAGAAGCAGAGCTACAGAAGCTCAAAAGCAAAATTTTAGAGACTTTCCCAGAAATATGGACTTTGATTGATTAGGTCTTTGTTTTTGTTTTAGAAGGTGGTGCTGTCTACATGTTGAGTTTTGAGCCTGAATGGTACTTCCATCATGGTGTCTGTTGTGCTGGGGACCTGCTAAGGTCTGGAGCCCTGTTATAGCCCTGGGCTTCCATTGGCAATGTTTTCTGCTAAGTATCTTTAAGTGCCCTGGGGCGTATTTGCTGGTTAAAAAAGAAAATAAGTGTCATACATACATACATACATACATACATACATACATACATTTTATATTAAAATATAAATAAAAGATGGGGGGTGCATGCTGTTAATCCCAGCACTTGGTAGGAAGAGGCAAGCAAATTTCTGTGAGATTGAGATCAGCCCGGTCTAGAGAAGGAACTCCAGGACAGCCATGGCTATAAAAAGAAACCCTGTCTCAAAAAAATAAAAAAAATAAAAAAAATTTAAAAATGTCTTTTATATGTACATATGTGTGCATGTCTGCTGGTGTGTAAAGACCAGAGAACAACATGCCCTTCTTAAGTCACTCATTGGGTGTTTTGGTTTTGGTTGGGGATAGTATTTGACCTGTAACATGCTGAGTAGGCTAGACTAGTCCAGGGGCTCCAAGCATCCTCTTGTCTCTGCCTCTCTACAGTAACAACTACAAACACAGGCCACCACACCAGATTTTTTCTTTAAATTTTTTCCTTTTGTTTTAATTTTGAAGAACAAACTTGCATTTAAAGAACGGCCTGCACCTTCCTAAGTGAGAATATGTCTGAGGGGCAGAGTCACAGGTCTGGCTCTCTGATCCACCCTCTTCCCAGATGATTTCCTGCTTGTCGTCCTTCTGAATGCCGGGCCTACACTCAGGAAATCTGAAAGAATACTTTCCCTAAATTCCCTGGGCAGAGCTTGTGAATATGAATAAAGCAAAAGGTTGTCACAGGCACATTTCATCAGTGACACCTCTTCACTCAATTCCCAAGTCATTTCCCACCTTATAGTCACAGGCTGAAGTCTGGCTTTCTGACAAAATACTAATTTTTTACTGAGTCCCTAAAGAATTCTAAACCTGAGTATGTAAATGTCATTTAGGCAATTACTATCTTTTGTATACACACACACATACACGCACACACACACACACACACGCGCGCACACACACACATACACACATATACACAAATTTTGTTTGCTTTTTTATATGTATCTTGTATATCTATATGTACATAAGCAATATAATTTAATATGTGTATATATTATTTTGCTCATTTACATTTTTGTAGATGTTATGTGTATTGATTTCATGTGAGTACAAATGCCTAAGGAGATAAGATATTGGATTGCCCTGACTAGGTGCTGGGAACCAAACTCTGTTCCTTTACAAGTATATATTCTTAACCACCTCTACAATGTAGTTCAATTATAACATCATTCCCTGTTCAAAGAAACTGAATGAGATTCTGAATTAAGCACTAGCCATGTGACTTAGCTTACTTATCTGGAGCACAGCCAGCAGGTGCAGAAGGTCTTGGATTCCTAAGGGCTGGCTGCCTTCAGATCCCTGCCCCTGCCCTTACCATCTGTGTCTTTCCCCATCCCATCTCATGCAATTGACTCAACTCCTCTCAACTGTGGGATGTGACTCATAAAAGAAGACACACTCTGTTAATTCCATGAGTCCATACAATCATTCTTTCCCATTCTTAGCAGACAGCCTCATAAACCAAGGTCCTCAAGCCTTGCCCCCCAGGTACTGCCAGTTCCATGGAAGGCACTTGCTAATGTCTGTTTCCATCAGACACTTGGAGGACAATGCTCTTCTACTCTGCCATGGTGACATTTCTTTCTTAGGTAAAGGTTTTTCAGACCCTGTCTCTGTCCACTCTTTTTCTGAAACTGCACTATTATTAAAGATTTCTAAATTACCTGGCTAGCATTTTTTATTCTGCAAATCTTTTTTATTTGTTCTATTTTATTTTGTTTTGTTTGAGTCAGCTCTCTCTCAGTCTTGGCTGTCTGGGAGCTCACTATATAGATTAGTCTGGCCTTGTCATTGCATAGATCTTAAACATAGTCCCTACCCTGTTGCTAGCTATGCTCAGAGAATATGACCATGTTCCAGTATTAAACCAGAGTCCTGCTTGGGTGAGAAACAGGTGTGAAACTCCTCTGAGCTCTGCACCTCCTCTACTCCCTTGGCACTTGAATACTGAGACAGTCTGTGAGGAGGATGAAGCAGAGTATGAGGCTCAGTAAACACAAGAGAAGTGGAGGCAGGGTAGGGTGAAGGTAAGGCAACTTAGAGATAAATGCCTCTAGATCAGACAGTGTGGAGCTGCCGGTTTTCTTTGCTGTGGGTGATCTTTCAGATCTATGCTAATGCAGGAACAGAAATTTCAAGAGAAAGAAGACTATAAAGTGTTCCCTGCATGAACTCACGAAACTCAGAATGAGATGTGTGCAGGGGCAGGTGAGCAGGAAAGAAGGAGTGAGAGGGGAATATGATGAAGATACATTATATGTCTGTATGCTACCTGGTTTGTGTCAATTTAACACAAGCTAGAGTCCTTGGAGTAGAAGGAGCCTCAGTTGAGAAATGTCTACATAAGATCTGATGTAGGCAAGCCTCTAAGGCATTTTCTTAATTAGTAATCAATAGGAGAAGCCCCAGCCCACAGAGTGTGTATTAGGAGAGGGGAGGTGATCCCAGTGCAGATGGTTTTGGGTTCTTTAAGAAAGCAGACTGAGCAAACCACGTGGAAGCAAGCTAGTAAGCAACACTCCTCCCTGGCCTCTGCATCAGCTCCTGCCTCCAGGTTTCTGCCCTACTTGAGTTCCTGTCCTGACTTCCTTTGGTGACGAACAGTGCTGTGGAAGTGTAAGCCAAACTAACATTTTCCTCCAAAGTTGCTTTGGTCATGGTGTTTCATCACAACAATGATAACCCTAACTAGGACAACATGCATGAAATTCTCAAAGAAAAAAATTGAAAGCTGAGTCCTGATTTGTTTGTTGTCTGGGTTTGTTAATAATCACTGTGTGATTAGTTCTACTGAGCCTTGGCTTTATCAGTAAGATAGGAATAATGATATATAGGCTTATGAAAAAATAGATTGAGAGAAATAATGTCAATAAGATCCTTAATAGGTTTGGGGGTCATAGAGATGGAAAAGAAGAAACAAAGCAAACAAAACCCACAATATCAATATAATGTGCTAATATCAATATAATGTGCTAATATCAATATAATGTGCTAATATCATTTGTGGCATTTTGAGGATAATATCCAAAGGAACATGATTGGACCTGCAAATTTGCATCAGCTGTCTCAGGACTGGTGTGAGCTGTTTATACTTTTAAGGCACTGTAATAGGCACTGTTCCAACAGGGTAGGGTTGACTCAGGAGAGAAAAAAAAGACAACAATGGAGTAACAAAGTAAGACCGCAAGTAGTAGCAGAGACTAGGTACTCTTGTTCAGACCTACATCTTGGTTTTGAGACTTGTGAGGCTCTTCAAAAGTACCTGTGTTGACTATTTTGGAAATATCCCCGCCCCAAAACAAACACCTCAAAATGCAAGAATTCGCGGTCAGGAAGCAGGGCGAGGACAAACAGAAGATTGTGAATGCTTCCTATAAGGCCTCTGTAAGGTAGAGGCAGGAACTGGCCTTCGCAGCCTTCTTAGCGCAGTAGGCAGCGCGTCAGTCTCATAATCTGAAGGTCCTGAGTTCGAACCTCAGAGAAGGCAGTTTTTTGGTCAACACGTTCTTGTTTCAGGACTCTTACTGACCGAAAACTACCTTCCCCAATATATATATATTCCCTTTTTCTTCCTTCCTTCCTTCCTTCCTTCCTTCCTTCCTTCCTTCCTTCCTTTCTCTCTTTCTTTCTTTTTTTTTTTGTTTTTTCGTTTTTTTTTGTTTTTTTTGTTTTTCGAGACTGGGTTTCTCTGCGTAGCCCTAGCTGTCCTGGAACTCACTCTGTAGACCAACCCAAATATCTTTCAATGCTCATCTTTATTGAGCTCAGAGCCAGTCTTTATGGAGCTCAGAGCCATAGAGGACAGAGGTGTTTTGGAGGTTAGTGAATGAAATTGTCCCCTAATGGATCCACAGACCTGCTAGTGAAGCAAGATACGAATGCTCTGCAGGGCGGTGAGAATAGGGATAATTCAGACTGTGAGATCATTGGCCCCGGGGGTCAGGTGGATCTATCTGGGGGAAGAACTGCAAAGCTTCTGTGTTCCTAAGGAGGACATGACACCCAAGGAACCTGTAGGAGTAGTCCAAGAGAGATCTGACCCCGAGAAGCACTGTCTTCAGTAAAGTTAGTTGCACGCCTTCCATTGCACTTCTAGCTATTTCAACTGTAGCCTCGGAATTCCTCAAACTTCCGAGAAAAACAAAATGAGTAGCCATTCTTCCACAACGACATCAGGGCAATCTGCTATGAAAAAAACCTCTGATGCCCAAAAATGATAAAGGATAAAAAAACATCTGTGCCTTGAGGGGCGGGAGCGCGGCGGGGGAGGGGGGAGGAGAGAGGCGTGGCAGCAACCAGGTGTGGTAATGCTGAGCCAGTACCCCTCCTGCCCTTAGTCCACCCGCAGGAAAAAAGTGTTTCTCTTAAGAATAGCTCCAATAAGCAGACAAAACAGGAGTTCTGCTAAATCCCTAACCTTTAACTATAATTCCTGTCTTCCAGGTCTCTCTGCTTTGAGGCCTATGTTAGATTTTCTTATAATGCAGTCGTCTGACCTGAAATTGGACACTTTCCAGGCTGCACTGTAATATATATTACTTGACCTTCTTGGAATTTCTTGCAAAACAGAGTTTTCAAATTCTAACAAGACATCAATCTAGGAAGAAGGAAAATGAGAAAAACATAGTTTCCTCTTTTACACATTATAAAGCTCCTTCCAAAGATCCTCTAGCTATTTCAACTGTAGCCTCGGATTTCCTCAAACTTCCGAGAAAAACAAAATGAGTAGCCATTCTTCCACAACGACATCAGGGTAATCTGCTATGAAAAAAACCTCTGATGCCCAAAAATGATAAAGGATAAAAAACATCTATGCCTTGAGGGGCGGGAGCGCGGCGGGGTAGGAGGGAGGAGAGAGGCGTGGCAGCAACCAGATGTGGTGCTGCTGAGCCAGTACCCCTCCTGCTCCTGAATTTTTGAAACCTGTGAGGAGTTGCCATGCATGACTTTATAGGTATGTTAAGGTCACAGAAGAGGAGAATTTAATTTAGCTTTGGGTTCCACAGGGCTAAGGGGGCAAGATGGTGGGAAGCTGGAAGGCAAGCCTTGGCCATGGCTGCAAGAGCAGGACGCTGAGGAATCCCACCTCAACTGCAAGCAGCAAGCAAAGAACTGCAACTAGAGTGAGTCATGAAGTCTCAAAGCTGACCCTCTGACACTTCTTGCAAAGAAGGGCCACCTCTGCAAACAGCTCTGCCAACTGGAAACCAAGTCTTCAAAGTACCAGAGACTAAGGTGGAACATTCCTCTCAAATCACCACAGAGACATTGCCTGGGTTTACCTAGGTCAGCCCAATAAAATCACATGAGTCAATAAGAATGGAGACCCTCTCCCTCATATTATCCAAAGTAATTCACTGGTAGATGATTTAGAGAGATGTGAGAAGGAACTGGTCTTTCATTGCTGGATTTGTAAATGGTGAAAGAGGGCTACACTGAAGGAAGAGATGAAACTTGAATGCTGGGAAGAGAAGAAAAAGGATTCTCCTGATGGAACATGTACAGACAACACTCAATTGTAACTGAGAGACTTAGGCTAGAGTCTTGATCTATAGAACTGTGGGATGATAAAACCATCAACATCATTATAGTCATCACATTGTTTAGCTCAGCATCTTTGAAGATATACATGTTAGCAACAATAATCCATTGTCCTTGGGGTGTACCAAAGAGATCAGTTGGGTCTGTTTTGAGAACTGCTACTCCTCTCTTGTAAGGAAATGTTAGGACACAACTTCTTCCACAGGCATGCTTCACACCAAGAGTCTGTTACATACTTACGAGATGAGTAAATGTGCTGTCACTGTATCCAAGAGTATGAACATAATTGTTCACCTGACACTGTCCAGCTAGAGCGGCAGCTGAATGATGAGTTTCTATTCAGTTGTTTTCCAAAAACAAGAGCCACCAACTGTTTTATACAAAGTGGCTCCCTGCTTTTCTCTTTGTTTTCTGTTCTTTCCATCCACTTCTTAAAGTTTATAAGATTTTGAGGGCTTATTTTGGCTCAGATGAAGAAAGCAGGGTTGACTGATTGGCTGGAAATCTGAATTATTTTTTAATTGAAAGGTAGTGTTCTTCAGCTGTAGGAGAGGAAGGATTCCAGTTACAATGAATTTTTTAAATCACCACAATAATAGCTCTCTACAAAAGTCAGCATTGTTCTATGAGAAACTTTTGCAGTAAGACTAGGAGACTCTATGTTCCTGTCTCTTGACAAAAAATCCTTGAAAACAAGCAGAAAGTATGAAAAAAAAAAACCCGACTTTGCCTGTGGATAGTATCAGGTGACCTGACAATTTTTATGAGAGACTCTGAAGGAGAAATTAGATGAGGCAAGGATGGAACTTGAAGAACTAATGCTGAAAACTTCTCAGATTTGACAATACTCATGAATATTCACATCCAAGAATTTCAACAAATTTCAAATAGGATTACCTTAAAGAGCTACAAAGACTCACTACAATCAAACCCCAAATGGCAAGTACAGAGAGAGAAATTTAAAAGCAGCAAAGAGAAGCAATTACTTTTTTAGAAAAACAATGAGAAATTTCAATGATAATCTCAGAAATAATAAATTTCTTCTCAGAAATAATAAAGCAAGAAGCCAGCAAGAGAACTTATTTAAGTCTTAAAGGAGGGAAAATGTCAACCAAGAATAAATTCATCAAATGGGTCAGTGAGATGGCTTAGCAAGACACTTGCTGTTAATGGTAACAACCTGAGTTTGATCCCTAGGACCCATAAGGTGGAAGGAATTAAAAAAAAAATCTTCTACAAATTGTCTTCTGATCCATACATGCAATGTGACATGCTTGTGTACACACACACACACACACACCATGTTAAAACCATTTAAAAAGAATATGTCTAGCAAAGTTTTCAGAGGAGCTTGGAGCTCATGGGGTACTAAGCGGTTTAGCTTCATATCCTTTCCTATTGTACTGGGGATCAGGGAGGAGTACAAGGGCCGAGATTAATTAGTGTGAAAACCACACTGAAGAGGTGAAAGGGAAAAGAGGAGCAGAAGTCCTTCAGGACCTTGTAATACACCTTTCAGGCAACAACCTTAATAAACACTATCTATTGTTCTCACTGCAGTATAGCAATCTCAGAAGACAGTGTCTTTTAGGAAGTCCAAGGGGAGCCAACAGAAGAGCTTTTAAAACAGATTTACATTTTCTCTATTTAGGATAAACCAATTTTATATGTCAACAAGCAGAAGTATGAAACTAGATTTCTATCTGTCACCAGATACAAAGAGTCATGATACAGATCTGAGAGTTAAATGGAAGACCTGGAACTATGGAAGTATTAGAAGAAAACAGTGGAAACACTTCAAAATATAGGTATTATCAACAAATTTTATACGACCTCACAAGCAGAGGCAACAAAAGCAAAGAGAGACAAATGGTATTATGTCAAAATAAGAGTATTTTTAACGATACAGGAAATTTTTGAAGAGAAAGCCTGAAGAATGGAAGAAAAACATGAATTATTCATTTGGTAACTACCCTCAACATATAAAGAAATCAGAGTACTCAACAGCAAATTAAACAACCCCAAATTCCCATTTTAAAATGAGTAAATTGGGAGGTGGAGAAATTGCCAGAAGACCCCACTGAGTGAAGCAGAACCATTATAAGGTTTCTTCATATTTATTTATTTATTTATTTATCCATTCATCTATCTATCTTTTATTTATTGTGTTGTTGCTTCAAGATAAGTTTTCTCTGAGTAACCCTGATGTCCTGGAACTCCCTCTGTAGACTAAACTGGCCTGAAACTCAGGATATCTGCATGCCTCTGATATGCCCCCCGAATGCTGGGATTAAAGGCCTGTGCCACCACACTCAGAGTTTTTGCTTTTTTTTTTTTCTCCCATACATGGTCATTTATAATTTTATTGGTTAGTTTAAACCCATAGAATAAGATTCTGAAAATGATTTATATATTGAGGATAGAAGGACTTCTAGAAGAGTGTAGCAAAGCCACATAAGCATTTTGGCAGAGATGAAACAATGTGGTGGTCTCCTTGTCTTTCCCTCAAGGCTTTTGGTAAGGCTTCCTAAAACAGAGTCCTAAAACAGGGAGGACTCAGTGCAAATCACATAAATTCAAGGTTGTTGCTCAGTCT
This sequence comes from Grammomys surdaster, assembly GCF_004785775.1. Taxonomy (NCBI): domain Eukaryota; kingdom Metazoa; phylum Chordata; class Mammalia; order Rodentia; family Muridae; genus Grammomys; species Grammomys surdaster. The sequence goes on along the minus strand of NW_021604708.1, from coordinate 3,464,081 downwards.
ATGTGGCCATTTTCTGTTTTCTTCTCCCTGGCTCTCAGAGGCCCCTACCATACATATATCATGGCACAAGAAGACACTTGTAGGTATAATAATGATCATTGTGGAATAGAAGCTGGAATGAATGTTAAAAAAAAAAATGTCAGTGAATAACAACAAGAAAGCATCTTCTAGTAGGACATCTGAACATATGGTTGGGATAGCATGTACAAAACCCAAGCAAGCCCAAGACAGTTTGTCTTAGTTAAGGTTTCATTTCTGTGAAGAGATACCTTATATTAACAACTCTTATATTGGGACAGCATTCAACTGGTGCTTACAGGTTCAGTCCATTATCATCATGGCGGGAAGCATGGCAGCATCCAGGCAGTTGTGGCGCTGGAGGAACTGAGAGTTCTAATCTTGCTCTGGAAGGCAAACAGGAGGAGACTGCTGTCTTCCAGGCAGCTAGTAGGAAGGTCTCAAAGCCCATCCCTACAGTGACACTCTTCCCCCAACAAGACCACACCTCCTAACAGTGCTACTCCTTGGGCCAAGCATATTCAAACCACCACATAGACTAAATCGCAGCATGGAGAGGGGAGTGGAGAACACAATCCCTTTTCTAGCTATGGAACTATTGGTAATTGTTAGCTGTTTTGAGAGACAGAGTCAGTTTTAGAGTAAAGCTATGATAAATCATCTATACTCTAGTGAAATACCGTGTATCCAAGGATATATAGGTAGCACGAATTTGTTTTGAAGAAGTTAAAAAAAATAGGACATAAAGTTGGGTGTTTGTTTTAGGAAACATATTTTTTAAGGTAATGTGGTGGTTTGAATGACAACTGTTTCCCCTTGGCTCCAATACTCCACTTGGTCTTCAGTTGATGTCACAGGTGGGAAGATTAGGAGGCGCAATCTTACTGCAGGAAGAACAGGAAGTGGGTCACTAGGAGTGTGCTTTCAGGTTAAAAAATGTCATATACTGCCAGTGTGCTCTATCTGCTTTGTGCTCACAGTTCAAGATGTGAGCTTTAAGTGTTTGGTTCTTCCCACCATGCTTGAGCTTGTTTCCATGTCGTTTCTGTGTCATCACAGATTCTTATCCTTCTTGAACTGTAAGCCAAAATCAATCCTCTCTTCCTTAAATTGTCTTTGGCTATAGTCAACAACAGCAACAGAAAAGTACCTAATGTAGAAGTTGGTATCAGAGCATTGGCTGTTGCTGTGCAGAACCTGATGTGGTGGTGGTGGTGGTGGTGGTGGTGGTGGTGGTGGTGGTGGTTGTAGTTTTAAAGAATGTGGAAGACTTTAATACTGTGGAGTAGAAAAGCAGCTGAGGGACGTGAGTTCTGAGCTTCCTGGTGCTGCTTTCCATGCACACTGTCTGCTGGCATGCTATGTCAGACATTATGGACTCTAATCATCTATAACAATAAGCCAAGTGTAGTTTGAATGAGAAGGCCCCCCATGGGCTCATATATTTGAATTCTTAGTCACCAGGGAATGGAACTGTCTGAGAATTAGGAGGTGTGGCATTGGAGTAGGTGTGGCCTTATTGGGAGAAGTGTGTCACTAGGGGTAGCATTTGAGGTTTCAAAAGCCCATGCCTCCCCCCTGCCCCTGTCTCTTTCTACTTGTGGATCAGAATATAAGTTCTCCGCTTCTTCTCCAGCACCATGTGTTCCACCATGCTCTCTGCCATGATAATGGACTAATGGTGCTTGGAACCTGTAAGCAAGCCCCCAATTAAATGTGTCCCTTTGTAAGAACTACCTTGGTCATGATGTCTCTTCACAGCACTAGAACACAAGACACTAAGCTAAACCCTTTCTCCTATAAGTTGCCTTAGTCATGGTGTTTTATCATAGCAACAGGAAAACCCATATCACAAAATGGGTTTTTTACATGCTATGAATTCATATGTGCAGTTATCCTAATGTATCCAGAAGACAATAATTCTTTGTTGTCATTCTCTGGCTCTGGGAGGTTTCGTTTTGTTTCTTCTTCTTCTTCTTCTTCTTCTTCTTCTTCTTCTTCTTCTTCTTCTTCTTCTTCTTCTTCTTCTTCTTCTCTTTTCTGCCCATTTCACAATGATTCGTGAACCATGGGAGTGGGGTTTTTCTCTTTAGGGCTGAGCATTCTGAACTCTCTTATTTTCTGTACCTGTGCTTATTATACCATAAGAAGTATCTCAGAGCTGTGGTTCTTAGGTAGAGCAAGATCTTGAGTTCACCTCTCAGCATTCAACAACACAGTACAACACTAATATTGCTGATTCCTCTATATACTTACTGTTCACACTCACCCTGAAGAAAAATTCTACAGTATTTTTTAAAAAGTGTTTTTTACTTACTATGAAGATTTATAATAGAAATAAGCTATTGTTTCCTTTGAGATTTATTTATTTATTTATTTATTTAATTTATTTATTTTTTGTTTTTTCAAGACAGGGTTTCTCTGTGTAGCCCTGGCTGTCCTGAAACTCACTCTGTAGACCAGGCTAGCCTCGAACTCAGAAATCCACCTGCCTCTGCCTCCCAAGTGCTGGGATTAAAGGCGTGCACCACCACTGCCCGGCTCCTTTGAGATTTAAAAACAAATGCAATTGGAACTGAAGTGGAGACTCAAAAGTTAAGAGTGCTTATTGCTCTTGCAGAGGACTCCAGTTTGGTTTCCAACACCTACATCAGGTAGCTCATGTTCACCTGTAACTCCCGGAGATCTGACAGCTTCTTCTAGAGTCTAGAGGTATTGCACTCACACATGCACATATCACCATACAGACATGCACATACATGGATACATAATTAGAAATTAAAAACTTTTTAAAGAAAATAAAAGATAAATTTAGTTTATAAAAACTCATTTTTAAAAAGGCTGGGCATGGAGGTGCACTTGGGAGGCCTAGGCAAGTAGATTTCTGTGAGTTCAAGACCAGTCTGGTCTACAAAGCAAATTCCAGACAGTCAGTGTTGTTATGGTTACAGAGACATTTCTTTTTCTTTGTTTTTGGTGCTGGGGAGCAAAGCTATGCTCTTGAACATTGTGGAATCCTTCAGATTCTCATTTATTTCTTACAAATAATATTCTTCATGTTCAATGTATTTCAAAATAATACTTCCTTAGCCTATACTTATCAATTTCCATAATTTTTCCAAATACTTTTTCCCAGGATATACTCCAGTTAGGGCTAGTCCAATAGAAATGTTAGCATCCTCCTACTCAGATGTGGCAGGAGCTTTTGGAAAACTAAGGTTTTATCCAATGAAATGATTTTAATCTCTACACTTTGTCTTTGTTTAGCTGTTTAACTGATGACAGCCTCTTCCTTTATGACCATCTTCATTTAGAAAAGCTTTTTATCTTTTTTTAAAATGTAATTATCTGAAACTATACTCATAATATGATATAGTTTCAGATAATTACACTTTAATTATATATACAATTAATTATAATCTCCTATGTAATTTCCTAGTGGGACACAAACACACACATGCACACACATATACACACACAACCATACACACACACAAGCATACACACATACACCCTTCACATTCTGAAAGTGAACTTGGCATTTCTGTAAATCCTGCTTGTATTGTTGTCTTTTATCAAAAAAAAATACATTAAAATCACTCAAATATGTGCACACTTCCTATGTGTGCATCTGTGGGCAAATGAAGGTGAGGAAAAGATTGAATTTTGGAAAAGAGCAGTAACTAATCAGTACTTATGCTCAGATAGTCAATAGTGTGTATTTTCCTATAATGCATACAATATGCTTTTATATAATTCTTGCAAGTACTTTTACTTTGGGAGCCTTTTAAACGCTGACTGGTTTATTCTCCATATCAGACCCACTTCAAGATACATTATTTCTAATTTTTCTTGTGCTAATTTAGTGACTTTGAAGCCTAGCTCTAGATTGCATGGTACTGAATTCTTAAGCTTCAGTTTGGACATCTTACATCAGTTATATACAACTCCTTAAGTACCTCAAAGGACATTTTTTTCTTAGAATTTTTCACACATACACAAAAACTAATGGCTAACAAAAGGTCATAAAGACCATTCTATCCACAAGAATTTATGAAGGATGTGGTTTCTGTGTGCAAGTTGATAATCCCAAGATGGAGAGTAACCTTTACAATAAACAGAAAACAATTTTAGTTGCTTGGAGATCAGCTTATGACTTAGCGGCTGTGCCACTGACCTCGTTGGGTTTGCTTGTGGTGACTACAGATGAAAAACAGCACAGATTTAAGAATTAGACTGAAATTAGAATGAATTTGAAAGAAGGCAATGAAATTTCATATAAGCAATGGAAAGTACATAAACTTTGCTGACTCTCTGGCTACTGAGACTAGCATTAAGGAATTTTCTGAGAGAAAATGGAGGGGAAAGTAAATCCCTTTTAGAATGATTGATTTTATAAATACATAAGCTTTATAAATACTTTAGCACTGTAATGTTCCTCACTATCTCATTACTCAGAACTCAACGTTACTAGCATGAACTTCAACCTCTGTACACATAGATTGACAGCTGCTTTCTCTATTATGCCACATAAAAGGGTTGTGTTTCATTTATGTTTGGGTTGTTGGTTAGTTGCTAATGTTCATTATTAATAGTTTATTTCTAAAAACTGCTGTACTATCTTTCAACAGCTATATCCCCTTAGCTTTTGTATAGGTCTTGTTCATTAAACGCCCTAAAATATTGACATGATACCAATATGAGGGAATACTTATGAAATGCCTAGCTTGAGGAAGACCCCGGGTTTGAACATCTGCATTGCAGTAATAACAGCATATTATTTAATAATTCACATTATTGACATTTTGCAGTGTGGGGCAAGCACTTTATCCCAGCTCTCTTGGCTATATTTTTAATTGCTTCCATTTAGAGTTGTGCTGCTTAGTCCATTCATTCTGCTAGAACAAAATATCGTGTGCCAGGCTGTTTATAAACAAAGTGAATTTATTTCCCATTTCTTCAAACTGGGAAGTCCAAATGAAGGCACCATCAGATCTTCAGATTCATTGTCTGAAGGTCTGCTTTCTGCTGTGGCAATGGCATCTAATTCCTATATCCTCACATGATGGAAGAAAGAAGCTAGGTCTCTGGGCTCTCAGTTCTACGTGTACTGATCCCACTCATGAAGACAGAGCAGCCACAGTCTGACTACCTCTCATAGATACCTGGTTAGGGATTTACCTTGGTAAGAATTTCAAGCAATGAATTTCTTATAGTTACAACCAGTCTATAGTTAAAGGCCAGAGCCGGAGCAGTGGCTTATGGCTGTAATGCCAGCACTGGCTGAAGCAGAATGGTGCCCTAGATGACTACTACATGGAAGCAATGAATGAAGAACACCTCTGGAAGTGGAGCACTCCGGAAAAGTGAAAGTGTTGGCAGCAGTGAGTAACTTTCAGGAATAAATGACATAGGAAAACGTAGATACGGGAGCTCAGAAAAAGTAAGGAAGCTCAGAAAAAGTAAAGGATCTAGAAAAAACAAAAACTATAGAAAAATTTAAAAAAATAGAGAAGAGACAAGAAAAATAGGATAGGGGTCACTAACAAATGCAGTGGGATAGACTGGATGCTCTGAGTCAAATGACTTAGCTAAGTCAAACCAAGGTAAGTCATTTCTCATGTCATGCATATCCATTTCACAGAAAAAAGCCCTGCATCTTCTGTGCTTGGAAGCCAAACTGACTTCGCCCAAGAGATTATGGAGACCATAGGAACTGTTGGCTAGTGGACTCTGTCATTTTTTAAAAAATAATATATAACTGGTAGGTTATTGTTTACTCTTTCTCAGACTTCTGACTACATTGACAGCTAAGCTTTCACAGATATTATCTGTTACCTCATTACCTAAACTGAGTTGCCATCAATTAAATGCTTCATATTTTCTCTTCTTGCTATGCCACTGTCCTAATATTATCTGAGTTCCTATAAACTTGCCTAACTCTAATAAAACATTCCACTATACGATCCAGCAAAGGCTCATCTTAAAAACTGTTTGTGTTGTTAACTCATGCTGTTATCTCTTTTGTAAACTTATAAGGTACAGGAAACCCACTCAGATCTACCTCTCATGGACCAAATAGATGCCATCCAGATCTTGTCAAGTCCAGGCACATCCAAAACAGCTCCAGAGAAGCAAACTCCAGATGCTCCATCTCTTGCCACACACACAGCTGTTTCTACTGGACCTGTTCCTTCTGACCTATCCTCAGATGGCTCACTCCATAGACCCTGGATAGCAGGAAACAGCCAACTCTCCTAAGACTGGACAAACATCCTCCATACCCATTCTTCTAGGTTCCCCCTAAAAACACGTCACCCTCAATGCCAGCAGGAAGTAGTCAGATATCACGACAACCCTATTCCTGCTTCACCGTCACCTCTTTCTAATTTTTCTTTTTTAATTAAACCAAAACAGCAGAATGTTAATATTCTGTCTAAACTCCACCTCCACAGTTATCTGGCAACACCTAGGTATGCTCCTCCCCACAGTTACCTGGCAATAGCCAGGTAGGAGTGCCCACTATAAAAGGGGCTTGCCTCCTCCTCTCTCTCTCTTACTCTCTTACTCTCTTGCCTCTAGCTTCTCCTCACCCTTGCTCCCTTCCCTACCCCCTCCCTCCACGTGGTCATGTCTGGTCTCTACTCCTCTACCTCTCTGTTCTCTCTCTCTTCTTCCCTATCTCCTGAATAAACCCCCTCCCCTTTGGAACAAAAAAGAAAGAAAGAAAGAAAGAAAGAAAGAAAGAAAGAAAGAAAGAAA
>NW_021604708.1:3422250-3457291 GCF_004785775.1 Grammomys surdaster | reverse complement strand
AAAGAAAGAAAGAAAGAAAGAAAGAAAGAAAGAAAGAAAGAAAGAAAGAAAAATAGGATAGGGAAATAGTTGCTTGCTTTTTGTACATATGCTCAGAGACAAAACTTAGAACATGGGGAGGTAAGGTACACCAGTAGTAGTTGCTTGAGCTTTAGATTTTATTCAGGACATATGTCCTTGGTTCCCCAATGAAAGGACCATAAATTTAAAAACCTGGATAAAGGCAAGACAAAAATTGTATGATCATTATGATATCCATGGGACTGGGAAAATCCCCGTGGACACTTTTTAGCTTGTGGGCTTTAATTAAGGACAGCCTGGACCCTAGACATGAGAAGGAAAAGATCCAAGTGATATTAGGTCTTCTAGCAGTGCTTACTGATAAACTCAAATTAAACAAAGATAGTGCTACCAAGCTTACTGCCCTTCCTCTTTGTGAGGATACTAAAAAGGCTATAATGACACTGAAAGAGGAGTGTCTTGATCCTGAGGAAGAAGAAAACTTAAGAGGAAGAACCTGAAAAATATAATGAGAATTGGCCTTTACAGGCTTTTGCAGTAACTCGCAGACACAAGGATAAGGATGAACAGAGGATGAATTCCAACAACCCATACAAGGTCTTACCCATTTAACGGGAAAAAAAATTAGAGAAGTTACAGCCTGAAGGAAAGGAAGACAACAAGGATATTATCATGCCTAGTGTTACAGCAGGCCTAGATCCACCAGTGAAGAGACAGGATCCTCTAGTGGCATTGCTGTACCCTAAGATGGGGGTAGGGGTGGGCTGGCTCTTGCCTTCAATAAAAAAAAAAAAATTATGTCCACACTGCAGGCATGATTGCAGTGTTCCAGGGAGAGGATATACAAGGATTTCATTTTCAGTGGCACCATAGGGCAATCTTGTTAGAGTTTATCAACCTACACTTTTTAAACAATTTAAGGATTTAGAATCTGCATGTGCTATGGCTGCTGCCTTGCAGGGAAAAAAACTGTTAAACAAATTTTGTTTCAGCAACAAAAACCTTGAAATTTTCATAGGCATCCTGGACCTCGAGGGAGTTGTTTTAGATGTGGAAGAATGAGACATCAAATAAGGCAATGTCCAGAGAGAGTTATAGTGTAAAGTCTAATATTGAGCATATAAAAGATCCAGGCTTATGTCTCCATTTAAAAGAGGAAAACATTGGGCTAAAGAACGCAAATCTAAGATAGATAATCTGGGTAACATTCTCCTTTCAGGAAACAAGGGGAGAGGCCAGCCCCAGGTCCTAGAATAATGCTAAGGGGTAACACAGTCTGTCCCACGATAAGGAAATCCATTTGAGACTTCTGTCAAATCATCCCAGGAAGCACAGGATTGGACCTTGGTTCCTCCACCTATATAGTATTGACCCCTGAAATTGGTAGGCAAGCATTGCCTACTGGTGTCTATGGTCCTATCCCTCAGGGAACAGTAGGTTTATTGTTAGGTAGAAGCAGTATCACCATGAAATGGATAACAGTAGCCTTAGGGTTGATTGACTCAGATTGTGGAGGAGAAATAAAAATGATAATCTCTTTTCTAGGGACCATATAAGTGCTGTAATCAGGACATAGGATAGCTTGATTACTCTTATTATCCATAATAGAGACACATAATAGGAGTAAAATAAAACACAGAAGGAACGTTGGTTTTGGATCCACCTTTGCCAAATCCTGTATAGTCAAGGCCAGAAGTACTTGTGACTGCTAATAATATTCAGCTGTTAGGATCCTGTTGTTCTCGGAGTGAAAAGTATTTCAAATTAGTGAATTACATTCCTATGGGTCAGGGCCTTTTTGTTTTACTAGAAATAGTATCAATCTTGGATATGTTTCTCTGCACCCTCGGACTTGAAGGAAGAATATCTCTAAGACTATAGTGCAAATTATTAAGACGGGAATGCATATATGCCAGACTGGACAAGCTGCCTTGCCTTGGACCTTTAGACTTTGTGGCACAGAGAATATGGATACTGTGGAATCTACCTTCAAAAAAATTAATCAAATGGAGTTGTTATAATGACCCTCCTCTTTCCTTTAATGTGACTAGTTATTCTGACTCAATCATGAACTGGTCTGGAAATCAATTCAATGTTGGACAAAAGGAAATAACAGTGGGCATTTGGAGGGCTGGTTCTGGACATTTAAAGAGACATATTTGGAAATTGACAGCTGCCTAGTATGGTGTTTACTGTGGATAAAATTGAAACAGTTTCTGGAGTTAAGGTAAATGTGGCATGCTGTGTTACCCCATCTAATCTTTGTTATTGGCTGTGATAATGAGTTCAATGTTTGTTTTAATTGTCTTTTGTCCAATTCTGTTTCTGTACTGCATGATGGTCTATCTGTGATGGTAGCATATCAACCAGCTTTTATTATAATTCCTGTAACTTTATCTGAACCTTGGTATTCTGATAAAGACTTACAAATATTGGAAGAATTAGATCTTGCTCTGGCAAGGAGCAAGCATGCAGTTGGGCTGATCATTGCCAGTATTATTGCATTCATAACACTTATAAGCTGTGCTACTACTTCCACATTAGCTTTAGTACAAGAAGTACAAACAGCTAATTTTGTCAATTATCTTCCTGAAAATGTAACCAATGCCCTGAGAATACAAGAGGATTTAGATAGATGACTAGAACAAAGAATTGACACATTATATGATATAGTGCAGATCATGAGAGATGAGGTACAATGAATGAAAGTCAGAAGCCTTTTGAAATGTCATGCTCAATATGTAGGGATTTGTGTAACTTCAAAAATGGACAATGAGAATCAGCATAATTGGATCAGAATAAAAAGGCACCTTCAAGGTAGATGGCATAATACTAATACTACTTCAGATGTATTAGCCACTCATAAGGAGGTTGTGAATTTAAGAAATGCAAAGCCGTTGTCTTTTGATGCTGCTACCATTGCAAATGATATTCTGAAAAAAATTAGACTGTTTTTCTTTCATGGACTTCATTAACACCTCTCTTAATGGGACTAGCATGACTTGGCTTTATGATCCTTCTTTTTTTTTTGTGATCCTTTTTTATGGCATGTCTATTACCTGTTCTTTTGAGAGGAATCATCAGAGCTTTTACAGAAGTCAAAGCAGTGTTACAGAAGTTCAAGCTTCAGCGTCTTCACTAGCAGAAGTTAGTAGTCAACAGGTAATATTGTCTTGAAAACCTCAACCTAAGACAGGCCATGAATACAAGATTATTTTTGTACCGATGATGTACACATTGCTGTGTTTTCAGATGACAACCTAAGACAGGCACAAATTTCTGTCCCATGACTGACAAAGTGTACAGCCCTTAGATAAAAAAAAAAAAAAAAAAAAAAAGATGGGTAAGAGTCTCTCAGAAGTGGATCAATATAAGACAGGGCATAAATGCTAGGATTCATGTGCCAATGATGGGTAATGTTCACACTTCTTGAGGGGACACCTAAGACATGCATAGTCTTCTACATCAATAGCTGAGACAGCTTTGGCTTGTATAGATAAAAAAGGGGGACATGTGAGAAGCACATCCAGAGTTAACTTTGGCTGACTTCTTGCTTGTGATTAATCATGAGTCTGCTGACATCTGTTTTTAATTAAGACATGTGTTATATCCAGCCAAGTTCCTCTGCTTATGCATACATCCTTGAGAGACTGTTCAAGCCTGAATAAAATGGCCTTAGTCAAACATAGATACTGTGTACCATAAGCTTGCCTCATAAGCATTTGTAGTCATTATTTAACTTCCTGGAGTTGGTCATGCTTTCTGTGGCTTCCCATTAAAACATACTGAGAAAATACATTTGCTGCTGACATGGTATTGACCAGCATCCCTCCCTAACTGTCTCTTGCATCTTCTTTCTGCCTTTCCTATAATCATTCTCACTTCCTCAGTTGTGATTCTCAAGCTGACTGAACTGGTAGGCTCTACCACAACAGGATTGAGTTTGAGGTCAGGCTGGGCTATGCAGTGAAACCTTGTCTTTAGAGAAGTAATAGGTAAGAAAACAAGTGAATAATTTTGACCTCAGTACTGAAAATGTGTATTTATTGATATTTACCTGTTTTTATTTCCTTCACTTATTTTATTGTTATTTATTACCTTGTACTTGATAAGTTAGAATTTCTTTGTCAATAAGGTTGCATTGTAATTGTTTTTTGTTTTTTTTTTTGTTTTTTTTGTTTTTTTTGTTTTTTTGTTTTTCTGTTTTTCGAGACAGGGTTTCTCTATGTAGTTCTGGCTGTCCATGAACTCACTATGTAGACCAGGCTGGCCTCGAACTCAGAAATCTGCCTGTCTCTGCCTCCCAAGTGCTGGGATTAAAGGCGTGCGCCACCACCATCTGGCGTAATCTTTTTTACTTAATGCATTTTTGTCACTTTCATCTATACATTTTATACCTTACGTTAGCATTCCTTCTAGACTCCACACCACAGTTACCTAGCAACAGCCAGGTAGGCCTGGCTGACTATAAAAGGGACTGTTTGCCCCCTCCTTGCTCTCTTATTCTCTTTGACTCTCTTCTCTCCCTGACCCCTTTCTCCCTCTCTCCCCTTCCCCACCTCCGCATGTTCCTGGCTGGCCTTACCTCTCCGCCCCCTCTGTCTCTCTCTCTCTGTCTCTCTCCCTCTCCCTTTCTGTGTCTGTATGTGTGTGTCACTATCTCTGTCTTTATCTCCCTTTCCATGCCCTAAATACACTCTATTTCATACTATCTCCATCATATGTATGGCTGGTATATTAGGGGGAAGGGATGCCTTAATATGAGCCCGCCAAGGCACCCCTCTTACCTCACCTTACCTGGCTCTATAAAACATATTTCTGGCTCTCTTTTTTATAAAACACAACACTTACTTTGCCTTTCTCTATTCTCTTGATATCTGTCAGTGGTGTATAAGATAAATCCCTAAAAATGGGTACTTTCAGTCAAAGTCACTAAAATTATGGTTTGAGAAGTTCTAGTTTAGTGTATAGTTTTAGAGACATTGAAATACAGATCTCAGGGCTGGGGAGATGGCTTAGTGGTTAAGAGTACTTGATGTTCTTTTAGAGAATATAAATTTAGTTCCCAGCACCCTTATTGGATAGGATACAACCACTTCTAACTGAGCTCTGCAGGCATCTACACACCTCTGTTTGTCTATCTGTGTTTCTCTGCATCTCTCTCATTCTCTCTCTTTCACACACACACACAGACATACAGAGAGAGAGAGAGAGAGAGAGAGAGAGAGAGAGAGAGAGAGAGAACAATAAACAAACTTTTAAAATGGAAATTATATTGTATTTCTCCTTTCAATGTCTATGAATAATCTATCAATAAATTATGTTGATTCTATCTCCAAGAGCCCACAGACGTTTGAACATTTTCTTCATTTCTATCACTGCTTCTCTGAATCAGGACATCATTATTTTCTTAAATTCTTTTAATGACTGGTCTCCCTGCAGCTATAGTACTTAACACTCAATATCTTCAAAGTAAATGAAAAAGCTTATAAAAATAAAGTATATCACAACATTTTATATTAGTAAAAAGTATGTGTTATAGCTGTGAATGCTTTGACATGCTATAATGACCAGCATGGCAAGATATGTCTATGGGTGCAATAGTGGCACAAATGTTATAGGAGTTACCAATTGATTTCTTATTGGTTATAAGGCTATCCACAAGCAAAAAAACCCAGGCTTGATTCACTTAATCTGTTTGAGAACCCATGGTTAAGGATTTTGGGCCCCAGTGGTGAACCTACTAGTATTATTCTGCTACATGAACACAGTATCAAACTGACTTCTAAATTCATATATATGCATTAATATAGCTCAGATGGGCTTTATTATATATTAATATAGCATTTGGGAGACAGAAGCAGACAGATGTCTGTGAGTTCAAGGCCAGCCTTGTCTATAGAACTAACTCCAGGACATCCAGGGCTACATACAAAGAAACCCTCTTCTGAAGCCACCCCTAGTTTACCAAAAAAAGATAGCTCTGAGAGCTCATAAGAGAAATCTGTGTGAAGAAACTCACAAGTAGTCAAAGCAGAGAAAAAGTGACTGTGGAATGGTTGGCTGTATAAATGAGGTATCAGACCCCTTTCCAAATCACAGTAATTATTGGGGAAGAAGGACATTATAAGAGGCAAAGGTCAATGAAGACCAGAGTGAAAAAATGTCTTCTAGATATGACAAGACTCTGCACTTACGAACTCAGAGCCAGTGGTTCACTGCATAAGACCTGCTCAAAATCAAGCCAGTTAATAGTCTAGAACAGAACAGGAAGTGGGCTGTGTGCTCTCATTCTTAACTAAAGAAATATGGATACTTTGAATTCTGGGGAAGGATATAGTCAGTTCTCATTAAAGGTTTTGCTCCTTGCAGAGTAACCATACTTCAGTAGACGGCCCCTCACCCAGAATGTAGGTAGGGTTTCTTTGTGTATCCCTGTATGTCCTAGATATCACTCTGTAGACCAGGCTAATCTTGAACTCAGAAATATGCCTGCCCCTGCCTTCCAAGTGTTGGGATTAAACGCATGCACCACCACTGCCCATCAAAACTAATTTTGAGTAAACTGTAGAACAATTTTTTTTTTCAACAGGAAATTAAAAGCCATCTAGACATATTGTAAAGATTGGAAAAACCTCAAAGAATCAGATGAGACCATGAAAGAAGATTCTAGAGGTTACTAAAGACAATGTAGTTGGATAAGTAGAAGGAGGGTTTGACATGTTAAAATAGTCAAGGAACTAATTTCCTTGGGAGAAGACAGGATAAGTGTGTGTTGTCAAGTAGCCAGGTCTGTGACTGCCAGGTATTATTTCCCAGTAAAAGAGATAACCACAGGGAGCAATGAGTATGAATACAATGCCGTGTAGGTTAGGGCATCAGCAAAGACAGAAAGCAGCTATTTTATACAATTCCCTCAGCAGTCCTTCTCTGAAAAAAGAACTGCTGCAGGTTAACCTTCCTTAGGTAATTCCTAAGGCCTTCCTGCCTTTGAGCCAACTGCCATGCTTCTCAAAGCAGTCCTTATTCCCTTCACTTGTAAGACTATAGTGTCCATTTAGAAGAGATGATGGGTTCAAGAGTCCTGCACTAAAAGGCTTCTCATAATAAAGCAATTTGTCAATTATAAAACCATGAATCCTGAGAATAAGATTTCCTAGTAATTAAAAACAGGGTTCCAAATAGTTACTCTAAGATAGTCTTCACTCCCTGTTAGATTTTAATCTTCAATTTGATGTTACCAGTCACTACCAACAGTCCCTCTTTTATACTGATTGAGGCTCTCATGTAGATCAGGCTGACAAACTCCTAATCTTCCCATGTATACTTTCTGAGTAATGTATTGTGGGGCAATGGAACGTACCAGTAAACGTGGTAAGGGTGAGTGGGTTGGAAGCCCCAGAACCTCATCCTGGAGCTTCAACTGCTTCCAACCAGGCCCCTGTCATGTGGTCACACTCCCTACATAGCAACAGGACCTTTGGCATATCAGAACACAGTTCTCCATACTAATGAAGTATCTAGAGACCACGAGGGTTTAGCCAATGTGCTTCCCTTTATAGACAGTCCTCCCTGCAAAGGATACTTAAAGCTCTGGTCCATCCTGAGGAGATGGCATGCACCCATTTTCCACGATGAACAATCAATAGTTTGAAACCAAGGAATGCCTCTTTCATCAAGAACTGACCCCGGGCTTTTCATTGCAGGCCTGAGGACCCCTGACCCTCTTTTCCTGACTACTTTGTTCCAGTGGAAACTGAACGTCCATCCGGGAATCAAGGAACCCCAATTTTGACCTCCCATATCTTAGGCTGTGTTTTCCCACGAGCTCATCATCTGACTGGTCAAAGGGTAAATGCAGTCTAGTGTCTCCAGTTTCACATGGAGTGAATGGGCTTTGAGACTTCAAAAAACACTGCTTCTTTGAGGCTTCAAAAAACACTTTTTAAGTTTTGTGACTCAATATGTGACCTTTCAGCTGTTCCTTGTCTCTACTATCATGGACTCTATGTCTCTGAAACTGTAAACCAAATTAAACTCTTTAATACGTTATCTTGGCCATGGCGTGCTATATAGCAATCTAAAAGTCAGTCAGAACTTGGTACCAGGGCTATTGCTGTGACAAACCCAACCACGAGAGGTTTTTGTTTTGTTTTGTTTTGTTTGAGGAATGTAGCAGACTTGGGGATTTGGGACTTGAGAAGTAGTTGAATTCTATAAGCAGAGCCTAATGACCCATCATACTTTAGAGCTTGGAAGACAGTAGTTCTGAGAGCTATCCTCAAGAGGTTTCAGAGATGAAAACAATTAGCAATGGGGTTAGAGATATTTCTTGTAATATTTTGGCAAAGAATGTGCTGCCTTTTGTCCTTGTCCAATGGTTATGGCTACCATCTACACATTGCATCATTAAGGACCCCAGTGTAAATGTAGAAGACATGTTAGTTTCTCATAGTATAGTGGAGACAAAAATGGAGTATTTCAGAACAAATCTTTATTTAAGAATTAAAGGCAAACAAAAACAATAAGCATAGAGGAGTACACGGATGGAACATAATTTACCTCATTTGGTCTGAAATCTTGAAAAAGTTACTCTGACTACTTACCTGAGGTAGATTTGCGTTGGCACTGCTTCAAGGGAACCTCCATCCATTCCAGAAGTTACCTTCTAGCTTTGGTTACAGGCTCCCATGTGGTCCTCTCCAACCTCAGGTTATGTTATGTACTATCAACACATTCTAACCACAGTTAAAAAGCCTCAAGCCTGTTTTACATCCTCAAAGTTCTACTTGACGAATAGTCCACTGTTAATTTAATTTCAGACTATCAACAATTACCAGTGAGACAGGCTGAAGGAAGGGTAAATCACCAACCTACTATTGTTGTAAGCTTTGTCTCCTTCCTGATGGTCTATTATAATGACTTTTTTTTTAAATTGCCATTGTCATACACCCAGTAATATGTGAAATATCACAATTTTCAAACTTCTTCTAGTGATAGGCATGATTTTCCCCAAAAAGAAAAATAAACATCTCATGTGTATTTATCATAATGGATTTTTTCATAGTACTAAAATTATTTATAAAATTACTGGAACATGTTAGATGAAAAAATCTGACACAGAGACAGGTGGTGGTAGAGTATGCCTTTAATCCCAGCACTAGGGAGGCATAGGCAGGAGGATCTCTGTAAGTTTGAGGCCAGCCTGGTCTACAAAACTAGTTTCAGGACAGCCATGGCTACACAGAGAAACAGTCTCAGAAAACCAAACCAAACAAACAAAAAACAAAAATGAACAAAACAACTGACACAATCAGTTTTCTAAAAGGAAAAAAAATACTTGAACCAGAGTCTTTACTAAGCTAAATCACTGGCCTTAAGATTATGATTATCCAACAATTATCAGGTTGAGAGCTTACAGTCATATGTAAGGTAGCACCAAACCAATTTCGTGACTCCAAACATTAATACCCCCTGGAATTCAGGGGTTCACTAAACAGATTACAATAAAACCAGGACTGTGATTTGTAATAAAAATAATTATAAATCTATACAGTCTCAAATATGCAGGAACTTGATAATATTTGTATTAAGTCTTTTAAGTCAAGGAAAGAAAATGAGAAGTGACAGATGCTTGGGTCATGAGCTATCCAAAGAATTTGAAAGACAATCAGTTACCCTACTGGACTGGAAACACATATTTATCCTTAAACTTCAGGTCAATCTGCTGACTGCTTATTCTAACATTTAGAATCCTGCATTCCAAACCAAGAATATACCTTATATTGTGTTGACTGCAATCCTTTCCCTGGAATTAAACTGTATTTTTCTTTCCTTGATAGAACTGAAATAAATGAAAAAAATGTCATTATGAAGCTTAATTTGGTGAAAGTATCAGGATAACAGACTGAAGAAGAAAATTATCTTTGGAGTCAGGACCCTCAAAATCAGTGTCCTGTTTCTCTATTAAAATGTTTCATTCCGTCTCTCCTCTACTTTCTCTGGCTTACAACTTGTCCCCTATTCCTTCTGCTCTAAGTCAGCTGTTACAGTATCTATCACTAAAAGAGATGAAGCAAGTCACAAAAACCTGAATACTGTATCATCATCATAACCAGTATCCTAAAATTTATTTCAACTTGAAAATAAGTGAATCTATAAATATGAAATTTCAGCAACCCCAGTGATAACTCAAAAAGAAATTTTGAGGTCAATTTTAGACATCTTAGTACAATTCTGAGGGCAGATGTCAACACTAACCAAAGAATTGAATATTCTACTTTTTGCTGAGGTTGATCATACCAAACGGAAACTAAGAATTTTAACCCAAACTAAGTACTCCCTAGCTTCTTAGCAACACATCATTCCCATTCTAGCCAAGAGATTTTAAGAAACAAACAAGAAAACCAAACAGGAAGCAAAAATCAAAGCACTGCTTTCTGCCAACAATAAACCACTTATACACAAGTATAAGTATACACAAGATTATAGTTCTTTCCTTTATTGGATTTATGAAACTTTTAAAGAGAAACTAAAGCAATCATTAAGTGGTTGAGACAAAAGAAAAGCATCTTTACCTGAGTTACCCTCCAGATCCACGCTGACCTGCCCCAGCTCCTCCAGAAAAGCTTTTGGGTTGCTAAGACATTATTTCCATACAACTCTAGTTTTTTCATTTTTTTTTTTCGGACAATGTGGTTCAACTATGAGAACAGCTCTTTGCATACACAGTATATATACAGATTCTCACACAATTAGATCTCTTACTGGAACAACTCCACAGAACTCGTCCTCTGGGGCCTGACTCGACAAGAGCTTCTTTCTAGCTCCTCAGACACAATGCATTTATGGGTTTTCACTAATGTGAGTTCCCTGGTGTGCCCCAAGAGTTGAAAATTAATAAGCTTTCTTCATTCAGACACTTATTGTTCCTCTGATTTTTGTCTAGGAGGATGCAAACCCAAGTATGACTCTCCAACGTGTTTTTGCCACATTAAAATACCCATTTACCCCAGTACCACTTCTCTGAGGGGTAAGAAAGTCAGAGTTCTATTAGAAGCTTTCTCCTGTAATGTCTGGGGCTTCTTCTCAGGTGAACTTTCCAATAAGGCGTACATACTGTGTGACGTACTGCCAATACAAAACATTTATTTATATGGTCGTTCTCTGGTGTGAATTGTCTTGTAAAAATTAGAGGACTTAACACTGCTGGAGACCTCTCATACTACTTTGTGAGGCTTCCTACCTGTATGAATCTTGAGGAAGGTTTTCCAAAACCCAGAGCATTTGTGGAGTTCTGCACAAGTGTGGCTAATAAACATAACCTGGCAAGGCCACTCTCTGCGTTAAAGCTTTTCTTACAGTCCAAAGACTATAGACTCTTTCTCTGGACTCCAAGGAAGTCTGAGATCTAAAGGAAATCTTGAAATTTACCTAGGAGTCTTTCTTTTATTGAATTCTGATATGTAAATATATTTTTAAGGTTATGTGACTTCTTGTCAAGACATCCGTGAGGTTTCCGATGCTCGAGAGCTGAGATCAAGCCCTTTTTCACTCATATCACAGATGTAGTCGTCATCAATGTGCACTGTCTGATGTTGAAGAAGGGCTGAGCTATGATGAAAGCTTTTATCACATACACTATATTTATAATGGAGTTCCTCTGTTTGAGTCCTCATTTTCTGCTGGGCAACGAAGTCCATACCTAGGAGGAAGTCACTCTCACACATAGCCCATTGATGTGGTTTTTCTTCCATATGAATTCTCTGATGTACAATAAAGTCTGAGCTACAGTTGAAACTTTTCTCATACTCAAGGCATTTGAAAGTATGAGTGTGAGTTGCCTGGTGCCTAATTAGGTTGGCACTGCGAGTAAAACTTCTCATACACTCCAAGCATTTATATGGTTTCTCACCTGTATGGACTCTCTGGTGTACAATAAGGTCTGATTTCTGGCCAAAGCACTTCTCACAGGCACCACACTTATACGGCTTCTCCCCAGTATGAACTCTTTTATGCACAATGAAGGCAGACCGGTGTCGGTAACTTTTCTCACATTTATTGCATTTGTAGGGCCTTTCACCAGTATGAGTCCTTTGGTGGCTAATAAGATCTGATTTTCCACTAAAAGCTTTTTCACATTCCAGACACTTAAACGGTTTCTCACCTGTGTGAGTTCTTCGGTGCCTTATGAGATTTGTACTTCGACTGAAGCATTTATCACACTCATTACACAGATAAGGTTTCTCACCTGTATGGCTTCGTTGGTGGACAAGCAGATCAGAGCTCTGACCAAAATTCTTGCCACAGATGTCACAGGTATAAAACTTTTTACCTGCATGTGTTCTCTGGTGTCCTGAAAGGGCTAAGTGGTGCCAAAAGCTCTTCTCACATTTGCTACACTTATAAGGTTTCTCATAATTATGGATCCTCTGGTGGGAAATAAGATCTGAACTTTGGATGAAGGTTTTCTCACACATATCACATCTATAAGGTTTCTCCCCAGAGTATGTTCTCTCACACATTCGTGCTAAGTTTTGTTCACGTTCAAGGCACTGATATGTTTGATTATCTATTTGAGTAATCTCATGCACATGAATATAAATCTTTTTCCCCTTCTGAGGGCATACATGGTATATCTTCCTTTTTTGAGTTCTCTGGTTACATTTCTCTTCTGAAGTGTACATCTTCTATGGTTCCCTCCTAAGTGGTTTTCCATCAGTCTTCTTGATCCCTGTTTTCACAGTCATTTTTCTGTTAACTTCAAAAATGTATCTATTTTAAGCCTTTCATTCATTAGCAGTTTGTGTTTAAAAATTTCCAGCATCATATATATTACTTTCTTACTTGGTACCTCCAAACCTATGAGACAAAGAAGAAATATTATTTATATTTCTATCACTAAAAAGTCTCAACGCCAAAATCACTGTGGTAAAAACTGAGAGAAACTGGGGCTGGTGAAATGGCTACTAAACCTGATGACAGGAGTCCTATTCCCACAACCTGTCTACATGATACAAGTTGAGAACTGAATGTCCTCCAATATCCACACTGGTGTCATGCAGCACCTACCTACCCCTAGACACACGAAACAAATGCAAAGAAAGGAAGGGAGAGAACTAGAAAAGAGAGGGGGAGGATAAACTGTAAATTTTACATGGAACCCTTATCCAGAGTACCTGGGAACAGAATTTTTTGGATCTAAGATTTTTAAATATCTACATATACATAAAGATTTGCTCTGGGGATGGGATGCATGTCTAAACAAAACACTCATTCAGGTTTCATACTCATCTTAAACACAGAACCTGAAGACAAATTCATAAAGGTTTTTTTGTTTTGTTTTGTTTTTAATGTAAATTGGTGCTTTTGCTTGCCTATGTCTGTGTGAGGGTGTCAGATGCCCTGGAACTGGAGTTACAGACAATTGTAAACTGTCATGTGGGTGCTAGGAATTGAACCTGGGTTCTCTGGAAGAGTAGACAGTGCTCTTAAACCCCAAGCCATCTCTCCAGGCCCTTATAAAGTATTTTTAAATTAAAACCAAATTCTTGTTATTGTGCCTGTACGACAGTGCATGACTGGAGTCAGAGGACAACTCTGAGGAGTTTGTTCTTTTCTTCCACCTTCATGTGCACCCTAAGGCTCAAATTCCATGGCAAGCATTTTTACACACTGAACCATCTGACCAGCAGCCCTCATATATTTTTAATAATTTTGTGACTAAAACAAAGTTTGTTATTTGAAATTTTCATAGCATTAAATTTTCATAGTTTGGCACTTAAAATATTTCAAATTTAGGAGTACTTCATATTTTACTTTAGATTGCGGTATGCTCAATCTATGGTTTTCTTTTCGGCTATTACAAACATGACAAACATCAAACATGATAAACTACCAATAGGAACTCAATTCTTTTATGAACTGAATTGAAAACCAATTTGAAAACCAGGGCTCTGAGCCAGCACAATGGCTCAGTGAGAAGCAGCAAGCCCATTGGCCTGACCTTGATCCCCTGGGCTTACATGGGGAAAGAAGAAAACTGATCCCCACAGGTTTCCTTCTGACCTCCAAGTGTATACATTTGCACACATAAGTAAATAAACAAAAGGCTACCCTGGGCTGTTCTTTTCGATTCCTTTAGCTGGGAAGTCAGGACATGTCTGATAACCAGTGTACCTGTTTAGGACGTGAACAAACTGAAGATGAGCATCCTCACAGTCCTTCACACTTACTGTCTTGTGTAACGTTTTTCATAAAGCATCATTGACTTATTTAGTGATGTAAATATAGCTTTTCACTTTATTTTACTAAGAGAATCAAAGTGAACAGCAGATGAGATTGCATACCCATCAGTGTAAAGCCAAACAGCACCCCTCTCTGTCACTGCCAGCACCTAGCAAACTGCCTGCAGGTGTGCCGAAGCAGAGCTCGCTTCCTACTCTCACCGAGGATGCCAAGCTGCTGCTGGTCAATCCACAAACTTTCATCTGTGTTTGGGACTCCATCTGTTTTCACAACTGCATCCTGACAGCTGTTCTGCCATCACTCTCTGCATCATCGATTTATTCCTTTCTACAGAATCATTCTAATTAGTAAAGAGGCTATCCTCTCTTCTTAAAAAAACAAAACCAACAAGCAAGTTCTCTCAACCACCTTAGCCTCAAACTACTCTTCCTGTTTTGTTCTCCTTTATATTAGAACTCACCAAAAGAAAAACTATCTGTTAACTGTCTCTGGTTCTTGTCTTCTAGAGTTTCTGGAACATACATATTCCAATTAAGACATTCACCCTTAACTTATACCCTGATTCCTTTAGAAACCTACAAACATCAAGGACACCTGACCCCTAGTTCTCATCTTGAGTCATTACTGTTCCCCTACTCTGGTCACCCTGGTCTTGGCCATGGTTCAAGCAAGCAGAACTATTTCCATTTCAGGGTCTCCGTGTCCTTCATCTCTCCCTCCCTCCTTTGCCTAAGGACTTCTGCTCTAGACTATCTTCAAAGCTTCTCTCTTACTTCATGTAAATCTTTGCTCAACTGTTATACATTCTCATTGGGGCCTTTTCTGACCACCTTAATCACCACCCCAACTCATAGAACACCCTTTTCATCTTTCTATTTAATTTTTTTTCTCTGCTGAATATGAGCCTAATAGACAAGAATCCCCACACACATTTCCATTACTATTATTCAATTTGTTTACTGTTGTTTAACACCTAGGACAATACCTGGCACATGTGAACTTCTCAAATTTACAACAGATCTTATTTGGTGTCTATAGACTCCTGTATAACCTATAAATTATTTGTTGCTCACTTTAAGTCTATTTTTCTAGGAAGTGTGTTCACAATTTATCATAAAAGCTAAATATTCAAGAAACAGATATTGGCCTAGAGCCTACAGATAAAACTGTAAATGAAAAAATATCAAAATTCACAAAAAAAAAGGCATGTTAGCAAATGGAAAAAGCTCACCAAATATAGCACACTAAAAAATAAAAATGGAGCAGAACTTCGAGAAAACACTGCAAAAGGATCTCAGGGGCACATTAGGGTCATGTTTACCTCTGCTAATGAGATAGTAGATGACTTCTTATTTCATCAATTTACTAACTCCAGTTTTCTAGTTTTTATTCAGAAATTTTTATTATTTCTTTATGAAAAGCATAGACATTGCTCTTGCTTATTACAGTGAGTGATAAATTTAATCAATAGAAAAAAATACCTATAAACAAATGCCAGTGTTCTCAAAGTCACTTGGAAAAGCTTTAAAATTTAGCTTTGAAGGACATGAGAGCTGAACACACGGCAAATGGATATGTAGCTTTGTGCTGCAGATGGACAGAGTGAGACACCAATGTGCTAGAAGGCTCGCAAGTATAAGGAGGGGCAAATAGTCCTTGAGAAATGTGAGCTAAATAGCATAGACATAGTTGTGCTAAACAGTGATTGTGTCCAGATTTTCAACATTCTGCATGGTAGTTGCCATCATTCAGATGTCTCCTGGCATCACAGAGAAACTCCTCATACTCTAAGCCCCTTTTCTCTGTTCATCTGATAGTATCCTAGAAGTGCAAAAACACATCAAGTGAATCCTTGTTAGACAATAAAATACCCACCCTCATCACGTAAGCAAATACTTCTCTATGTTTTTCTAACCAAGATAGTGAATCAAAGTTCACTTTGTCTATTCATGCTTGGAGGATGTCAGAGTGCTAATGGACTGCCCGGTGGAAGGAATCCACATCATACACTCATTTGCTTGTCTGTTCACCCAAGGCCTTTTAGGAAAGTTATCAGAAAAATCTTTAACAACATCTTGAGCAAAGAGCATGCTTTGTCCCTGTCACAGTCAATCCTCTAATCCTAAAACATCAGAGAATATTATTCCTACTTTCTTATATGAGGCTGAGTTTAGAAAAACAAGAGCCTAGAACCTATCTAGAATCTAATCTTGCCTTACAGTCAAAGCAATCAAGCAAAGGCCTTCTTTACAGTGACAGAAAGCTCTCAACTAACCCAAAAATTTGAAAGATCACCCTGCATTTGTTTTATACCTCACAATCAAGGTGCCAAGAATTTGTTGACTTCATTTAAAAATTCATAAATCCATATCTTTTTCGTCCATTTCTGCTGCTACCAATCTGGTTCAAACCACTCTTACTTCTGTGGGTTATTATAATTACTTCTTAGGGAATTCTTCTCTGTTATAGGCCTAACTGCACACCATTCCTAATCCCTACCATCTCAAAATGTGATATATTTAGTCATATGATCTTTTAAAGAATGACTGAGGCCATATGAATGGCTCCGATTCGACTGGACTAATGTTCCTCTAACTAGAGATTAGGATACTCAGAGCTGGCCAAGAAGCACATCCAGACTGAGACTCTGAGGACAGTGAGAAAGCAGCTGGTGTAAGGCAAGGCGACTTCCAGACAAACTGATACTGGATTTCTAGTCTTCAGAGTGTGAAAAAAAAAAGAGCAAAATTTGGTTGTCTGAAACACTCAGATGATAGTATGTCTTTTATAGTAGTTCTAACAAGCTAACAAGCTATCTGTGTATTGTTACCCTCTCTACACTCTCTACTCTGCAGCCAGTCTAATCCTGTTAAAACAGAAAGCTAGATTACAGACTTCTGTTCTTTCAATATTTTTTTCTTCCATTCAAATCTTTACAATAGCCCAAGAGCCCCAACTGGAGCTGCCATGCCATTCTCTGCCACCACCTGACTTCTTCCTCAGTCTTCTTACAGGGTATGATCAGGCCATAATGGCTTCCCAAATTGTTTCTCTTCTACACATTCTCTACTTGGGATTTGTGCCCTTTACTTCTTCTGACTTTGGTATACTTGCTTCAGGTATGACCATGGCTCTCTCAATACCCCAATAACTGTATTTTCAGTTATCACTTCTTAATCAAACTGTTTCTGGCCACTCTATCTAATATTGTGAATCTCTAATGACAAAGCTATATATCACTTTTCCTGCCTTATCATTTCCCAGAGCACTTATCACACTCTAATACACTCTATAATTCACTTATTAGCTTACTGTATACTGTTAAGTATAGGAAAGACGCTTTTAGTGTGCTTTCCCCAGTAGAGTAGTTCTAAGTATATAGACAGTGTTTAAGAAGAACTTACTGTCATAAATGGATTTTCAAAGGAATTCTGTTTCCCTGAGCTAGAGATGGCTCAGCAGTTAACACTGGCAGCTCTTCCCGAGTCCCAAGTTTGATTCCCAGCAATCATATGACAGCTCACAACCTTTTGTACCTCCAGTTCCAGGGCATCAACACTCTCTTCTGGCTTCCATGGGCAATGGGCCTACATGATGCGCAGACCTTCATGCAAGCAAAACACCAAAAACATAATATAATAATTAAAAATAGAATTAAAAAAATCTATTTTCCCGCATACTCTGGTGAGGTACAGACTGAAAAGAAGAAGGTCAATTTTATAAGACTGAAGAAAAATGTAGCTTACCGGTAATGTAGACAGATGAAAAGCAGCATTTACTTTATGGTCTTGAGAAAATGGAAATTAAAAAAAACAGCATTCTGTAAAACACAAGTACAAAAAAAAAAAGTTTACACTAGATCATTTACACGTAATGAACTTAGCAGTGAATAAATATTTCCCTTGAAAACACCAGTCGAGGGTGCAGAAATAGCTCAGCGATTACGGGCATCTGCTGCTTTTCCAGAAGACCCAGGTTGAGTTCCTACCACTCACATGGTGTCTCACAACCATCTGAACTTTAGTTCAAAAGTAAAGTACCCAATACTCTTGTGCAGAGGCCCCAGACATGCACATGCTGCACAAACACATCTGCAGGCAAAACACTCATATACATGAAGTGAAATTTCAAAAGAACCTTTAAAAACAAAAAAAAAAGCAAACAAATTTTCTTTGGAATCTCATTGATTCAACTCTAGAAAGGATAACCATTACGTGTATAAGTACTGGAAGAAAGACAGTTAAAAGAATTAAATAATTAAATAAACATAAACGTCTTAGATCAAATACTGAGAAGTAAGTTGAAGAAAATAATGAACATAAACTTGGAAAGCAGTGATCTAGAGAATAGAACAAAGTACTTTTAAAAAATATTTTTATTTTATGTGTGTGAATGTTTTGTTCACCTTTATGCTTGCATGTATGTATGTGCAACAGTACATGCCTGGTCAAAGAGGGCAGAGAAGAATCCCCTGGAACCGTAAGCCACCATATAGGTTATTGGAATAGAACTCAAGTCTTCTACAAGAGCAACAAGTGCTCTAAACTACTGGGTTATCTCTCTAGCTCTTATAAATTTAGTTATAAATCAAAATACTGGTACTTTTCCTGGCCTTGGGGCAGAGGCTTTTAATCCCAGCTACTTGGGAGAACAAGTTTCCCAACTGAGGAGTCCTGTTTTAAAAGGATTCTAGGTTGTATCAGACATAAAACTAGCCAACAAAACACCCAAAATAATTTTTTCTTTCTCTCTATGTCTCTGTATGTTACATGTGTGCAGGTGCATGAGGAGTCCAGAAGAGGGTCCCCCTATACTGAACTATAGGCAGTGGTGAGCCACCTGACAAGAATGCTTGAAACTGCACTCAGGTCCTCTTGGAAGAGCAGGAAGCACTTTTAACTGCTGAGCCATCTCTCCAGTCCAAACTGTAAAGTTGTTTTGTTGGTTCCCCTCCTCCTTTGGTTTGTTTGTTTATGATTTACTTATATTTTACGTGTATGAGTTCTTCTTCCCTGCACAGATGTATATTCACTATCTTCTTACTTTTCTATTGCTGGGAAAAGATATCAAGGCAGTTAGTCAGTATTTAATTTGAGTTTATGATTTTAGAGTGTTAGATTCTATGATGGTGGAACAAAGGCATGATGTCAGGCATATCTGAAAGCTTACATCATGATCTGTAAGTAGAAGGCAGAAAAGAGCTAAGTAAGAATGACATATTTTGAAGCTTCAATGCTTAGTCTTAGTGACACACCTCTAGTACCATGACGGGTAATCCTTTCCAAACAGTTCGGGGGGTGGGGTGGGGGGGGAGGCACACAAGTATTGAAATATGAACCTGTGGGGGCCATTGTCATTCAAACCATGCACCACACCATGTACATGCACCATACATGTGCAATGCCCAAAGAGACCAGAATGAATGTATCAAATCCTCAGAAATTGGAGTTACAGTCTATTGTTAGCTTAAGTGGGTACTGGGACCTGAACCTGGGTCCTTTGAAAATGTTCTTAACAACTGAGCTGTCTCTCCAACTCCAATTGTAAATTTTTAAAATATTTTTTGTTTTGGTTTTTCAAGACACAGTTTCTCAATGTAACCCTGGCTGTCCTGGAATTCTCTCTGTAAACCAAGCTGGCCTCAAACACACCTGACTTTGTCTTCCAAATGCTGGGATTAAAGGCAGTGTGTGCTGCCACTCCCTTAGCATTCAACTGTAAAAATTTTAAAATACAAGCAAATGCTATATTTTGTGTAAGAAATCAGAAATTTAAAAAACTATATTTAAAACTATATTTTAAAAATACTAAAAAAAATGTACTTATTGACTTGGTCAAAAATAAATTAGGAAAAAATAAGAAACTAATGTACTTGATCATCACAACATAGGTGAAACTGGGATCAAAACCTAGGAAGACAGAACTGATGTTAATCGAAGGACGACATACCATATTTCTCTAACATATTTCTGCATACGTATATATTTAACAGAAATACATGGGTGGCCTGGGATAGGGCTCTGTAGTGCAGCACGTGTAGGGCCCTAGGCCCTTATCACTAGCAGTGCCAAGGAGGCAGGAGGTAGGAGACCTGTAAAACGACACAAGAAAGCAAATGACAGCTGAGTGTGGGGGCCCACATCTGTAATCCCAGAACTTGGGAGGATAAGGAGAACAACTGGTGAATATTTAAGGCTAGCCGTGGCTATAAAATTCCAAGCCTGTTTGGCCTACAAACTGAGACCCTGTTTCAAAACAAACCAAAAGACAGTTTGTTTCAAACAAAACATGATCACTCAAAAGAAGGAAAGAAATAACTCTTACATAGTATGAAACTATATAAACTCAAGCTAAAGACAACATTTTTTTTTTAATTTTCTTTTACTTTTTTTTGAGAAATTGGCTCATTATATAGCTCAGGCAGGTCTTGAATTCTGATCTGCTTGCCTCAAACTCCCACCCCTAGTACTGAGATCAGAGGCACACACAGCCTCCCAAACTGTATATATACAATTACTGAACCCTATTTATGGGGCTTTTCCTCATAGTACATACTAGTTAGTATGCATACCAGAGTTGGATAATGGAACATAGATTCCCCAGTTACAGAAGGAAATTACAAATAGAAAAGAACAAGATTAGAAAAAACTCTGTATTGTGGTTAACTAGAATTAAAGGGCAGTATCAGCATGAGGTCACAGTTTGTACTGTATACAGAAGCTGTATAGTGTACACATGAAAAAGGGCTTTTATCCTAGTAATGTCTGCTCTCAAGTACAGCAATAATGTATGTATTAAATACTAAGACTCCAGGTTCTAGATACCATTCATCACTGAATGGAATCAAGAGACATTGTAGATAACAGGGCTTGCAAACCTACAATAGGTATCTTTGTTGAGCTAAAACACAGAAATGCTCAAACAAAAATACAGTATGTTGGTTTGTTACTGTCTCAGGTGACAAGCATTGAACTCAAGAGCTACACACACTTCATACTCTACCACTGAGCTATATGCCCTATCCTTTGTACACTTTGAGAAAGGTTTTTCCCTAGGTTGCCCAAGCTAGCTAGTTTTGTAACTTCTAATCCTCCTGCCTCAGCTCTTTAACTGAGTTTGCTCATAGTTTGGGAAATGGATCAGATTATCTTATTAAACTACCAGCCCAAAGCATCACAATTGCTCTCAATAGCCAAGAAACTATGGTGCACAAGAAAAACAAACAGAAAACCAATTTTAAACCAGGAAAAACAATTTTCATATGGAAATAAAATATGATCTGGCTGTCAATCTTCAAAACAGAATGACACTTCCCAAGTATAAAAATTCTGTTTAACACATTTACAATAAAATCCAAGGTTTTTACTGCCTTCCATACTATGGAATTTCTGCCATTTTCATCTTCACAGGCACCTCAAAAAATTTTGTTTCTTCTGCCTAAAATTTTGTTTCTTCTGTCCCTCCATGTAGCTTTCTCCATTATCCAATTTAAGCAGCTGCCTGAAACATATTACCTGAAAAAGCAGCACACCTTGACTACCTTCCCTAAAAGACTTTATGTCCCTTCACACCACCTTACTTCTCAGCATGACTATCCAACTTTCTGACATGTACTTTATGTACGTTCCCTTGTTCGTCTCTCCTACTACAGGATAACATCTACTATGGTTAGGATTTTGTCTTTTGGTTACTGCAATATCTGTAACATTTAGAATATATCTGTTAAACGATTAAAAAAAAAAACACCAAGTAAACAAGTCTCAGACTGAAAAAAGAATATCATTAATCCCTGGGTCTCCAATGTGCATCCAGCACACACGAGCACATCCTCCAAATCCCTACTCCAGGTTACTGTCTCTTAAACACTTCCTTTACCCCTCCTAGGAAGGGAGGACTTCTGTTTTTTCATGAGCAACATCAGACTGCATTTCATAAGCAAAGGGCAGACAAAAGTTCAAATAGACAGGCTGAGCAACAGAACTTCAGAGCACAAGAATCTTCTCGGTTAAAGGATATATGGGATGATCAAACAGTAAATATTTAAAGGTATTGTCTTAAAAGCCATACTTGCTGTACAGCCTCAGATCAGGGATTGCCTCAATTTTCATTGATTACATGGATTATGGACATTTAATCCTCCCAAGAACACTGTAAAATCAGATATTACCACCATCTTACTGATAGAAAACCTGTTGCTATGGCAATTACCTAATTACCCAAGAACTCACAGATAAGTAACAGAGCCAGGGTTTAAATATCCATCCTAGAGCGTGCCTGAGCACTGAGTACACTCCCTTCTTTGTATGGCAAAAGAGGGACAATCATTGCAAACCTACTGTGAATATACATGCTTGTTAGAAAAGTAAGTGTACTGAAGGGTTATCAAAGGGCCACTATGCTAACCACCAGAAAGACCCATTTCCTTTTCCCAAGTATGCTTTACCTTCTTTCTTGTCCCATCCCTACTCCAAAATTCACATTCATATAGAAAGAGATATATGCCACTTACCTCAACAAGAACCCAACGACTTATTCTTTTGGATCCACAAGGTCTCTAATCCAGAACTACTCATAATATTTAATTCTTCCCTTTGCTGAAGAAAAAGAAACATGTTGAACATGACTGCAAACTTATTTTTTTTTAACAGCAGGCCAATTAAATAATGTCCCATGAACTCTCCAATCCAAACATCATCCTTCAGTAAAATTTTGCTCAGTTTCTTTCTGATACTAAATAACAAGAATTCTGCTAGCTGAAAGATTTTTAAGTTCAGAACAAAGCCCTAGGCCTTGTTTTTCTCCTGCTACTTGTTTTTGTATCACTTAATTTTTTGCTGTTAAGATGGGGAGAATCTCATGTAGCTTAGGCTGGCTTCAAACTCGCTAGGCAGCTAAGGTTAGCTGAGTTCCCTATCCTCCTTCCTCTGCCTCCCAAACTCTCAGGTGACTGATAGCGCATAATTATTTCAACTTCTGAGATCAAGGATT
The DNA here is from genome assembly GCF_004785775.1 of Grammomys surdaster. Lineage (NCBI taxonomy): Eukaryota > Metazoa > Chordata > Mammalia > Rodentia > Muridae > Grammomys > Grammomys surdaster. Next base: position 3,434,035 of record NW_021604708.1, on the reverse strand, counting down.
CATTCCTCGAACACTAAAATCTGCAGGAATACGATATATGAATGCAAAGTTACATAGGACCAAGGCTGCTAAAAATAAATGATTATGGAATGCTTTAAGCAAACAGATTCTGCAGATTCCGGGGCAACTCAACTAATCTCCGCCCTTAAGGCTGGGGGAGGGTCTTCTCAGCGCCCATGGTTCTCTAGACATTCAGGAAGGCTACAGACTGCATTCGAGCCTGGCTCCATTACTACCTCCAGGACAGTCTTACAGGTTCTCCTCCCAACTTTTCTTTGACGACGACAACAAGGGCGCCGCGCCCGGCCTGGACCCTCTCACCACCAAGGACCGCGAGGACCCGCTGCACGCTTACTCCGCCGCCCGGGGCGGCACTTCCGGTGACTGGACCCTCAAGCCGGAGCTTCCGGGGCCGCGCACTTCGCGGCGGCCGGTTCAGTCCCACCGTCTCTTAGGGAAGAAGGGTGGGGCTGAGATGCCGAATGGTCAGCAAGACAGCCGCAGGATACTAACCTGGAGAAGCCGTGCACCCACGCCACAAGGCCAACGCAAGCCGCTCTCACCAGCTGGGACCGGGAGGCGTAGCCACGCCCCGATCACGTAACCACCCCTCATAGGGCTTCACCGGGGTTCCGGGCCAATAGGCACCGAACCTCCGGAAATGGGCGGGGCCTAAACGCGCCTGCGCCCTGGCTCTTTCGGGTCGGCAAACTACGTTTTCAGCTTCTGGAATTTGGGACTCCGGAGCAGGCGTACGCTCTGGTACCCACTGAATTGAAACCGTACCCTGTGCCCGGTCGTCTGCTGGGTAAAAGAAAAGAACTAGAGCCAGTGGGAAAGTTAGGGCAGGATTTCACACAGTTCTGACTATGCTGAGCGGGGCTACTTATGGTGACCAGGACTCCTTACTTATTCACATCTTGTGACCTTTAAAAATATCTGAACCTCATGTTAGTGGTTGAACCTCTTTACTCATTCCTCTCCCCAGTGTGACCATATTGAGTAAATCATTTTCACTGCTTTTTTCTTGCTTGTCTTTTTGACATATTGAAGATAGATAGCTGAGCCTAGCTTGTTAGAGCTACCAAGGTCCATGCATAGACTCTTAACAGCTAATGTAAACAGGGAGATTAACTTGCCAACTTACACATGTAATAACGGGAAGCTGATTTGAATTAAATGATACCAGAGTCAATTATTGGAACTGCCATAGTTATGGCTACCTCAGAGTATTGTGGGGGAGTACTGGAGTGGACATTAAGAAAGTATGATAAATGCTGAGCCTCTTTAGTCAATTACCATAAAAATATTGGCCCAAGTAGAGTGCATTCAGTCTCTGAACGTTTATTCCTACTCTCTAGTTCAGGTATGTGTGTGTCTCTCTCTTCTTCTTATGGATCAAATGTAAGCTCTCAGCTACTGCCTTGGTACCATGCCTGCCCGCCTGCCACCATGCTTCCCACCATGATGATCACAGAGCAACATTTTGAAACTGTAAGCAACTCCCTAAATTGCCTTGGTAATGGTGTTTCCTCATAGCAATAGAACAGTAACCAGGATCACTGTAAATGTAGATTTGAGGATGTTTTGCTATGTGCCTGTTGTGTCTTCCTATTTACTACGTGTACTCATTCAAAACCAGGAGCCCACCTAGCTTGGTTCATTCTCTGAACTGTAAAAATGGTAAAACAAAGGGCAAGGAGACCAGGCCACAACAAGGAGCCACAGGACAGGAAGGAAATAGCCCAGCAGCTCCTTTCAGTTCCTACCCTGGTCTCAAGGAGAAAACAAAATAATATAAAAAGGACATAAAGATAAAAAACGGGAATGTAAGGTTTCTTGGGGACTGACACAACCATGCCACTCCTAAGTTACATACTTGGAAATGATATTAGAAAAATGACGTCTAGCCGGGCAGTGGTGGCACACACCTTTAATCCCAGCACTTGGGAGGCAGAGGCAGACGGATTTCTGAGATCAAGGCCAGCCTGGTCTACAGAGTGAGTTCCAGGACAGCCAGGACTACACAGAGAAACCCTGTCTCGAAAAACCAAAAAAAAAAAAAGAAAAATCTGTTAATAACATGTTCATGCAAATTTCTTTCTACAATAAGGACAAATGCACTTATAGAATACAGAATATATAGGTGCACACATTACCTATCCATCCTGTCCCCTATTAAATTAATCCCTTTTTTAAAAAAGTCAAAATATTATGTTGTTCTTTCTCTCTTGTAATTGTTTTTTTTTTTCAGTTGAATCAATGATATAGGTTCTGAGAACTACACTAGGGTCCTTTGCAAGATCATTAAGTGCTTTTTGAAAAATATTTATTTATCTTATATATATGAGTACACCATAGCTGTCTTCAGACACCAGAAAAGGGCATCAGATCCCATTACAGATGGTTATGAGCCACCATGTAGATGCTGGGAATTGAACTCAGGATCTCTGAAAGAGCAACCAGTGATCTTAACCTCTCCAGGCTCCAGAAAGTGCTCTTAACCACTGAACTATCTCTCCAATCCCCAAATTATAAATCAAGAAAAGTTTTGGGTATGGTAGTGCACATCTCTAACACCAACAATTGGGAGGCAGTGGCAGGAAGATTACAATTAAATGGCCAGCCTGGATTATACAGTGAGATCTTGTCTCAAAAGGAAAATAGAAATGACAAAAGTTGCATTAAGTATAAAAGATCACACTACAACCTTATTGAGGGAAATGATTCTAATTTATCAAGTACCAGTGCATAGTAAAATAGGTGGAGGAAATAAAAACAGGTAAAGAATACCAACATGCAGGCTTTTTCTCCAGCACTATCAGTGGTAAAAATCATTTACTTACTTACCTTCTTACCTATTGATTCTTTGAAAATAGGTTTCACTCTGTAGCCAAGGCTTACCTCAAACCCAATCCTGCTGTGTCCACCAGTGCTAAAATTACTAGCACTGTAAAATTATTCCTGTTTAATCCCAGGAGTCAGGACAGAGGAAGGGGAATTTCTGTGAGTGCAAGGCAAGTATTCTCTTCACAGCAAGCTACAGATTGAGCAGGACTACATAGAGAAGCACACACACACACACAGAGAAAGAGAGAGAGAGAGAGAGAGAGAGAGAGATTAAGAAGGATAGTCTCCTTCAGTGCTATTAACCACTATTTGCACACAGAAACACATCCTTCATAAATTCTAGTGGATGACTGTTGATGTGACCTTCATGACCATATGTTTCATAGTAGTTTTTACTAACTCACAGTAAACTGTTTTATAAGTGTAAAGAATAAGTCTAAAAATGTGCCCTTGAGCTACTTAATGAGTTGTGCATATTTGTATGGAAGATGGTTCAATACTGTATGACTCAGAGGTAGGCTTTGAAGCTGCCAAATTAGTACAGAGAAAATTAAAAGTAGTGTCCCATGAGGTGGATCTGATACAGAGAGTAACCAGTCATCATTTAAAAGGTCCCCCCCCAAAAAAAAGACATGCTTTCATGCATTATATAAGTGCATATTTTGTGTATTATATAAAAATAGACACTATGGCCTGATAGGCACAACTACTGATTGGTTAGTGCCCTTTTCCAAAACACGTTCTTCTCTTCACCCTCACACGTGCCCCTAGGCTCACACAGAAGAAATGTGAGCACATTCACATGGTAGCAGATTAGAGGTGAAAGACTTTTGTTTATTTTTCTTGTTTGGTAAAAGGCAAGGATCTTACAGAGCAGGTGACATATATAAGCAGGATAATCAGAAACAGCAAGCTCAGTATCAGGATATGACAGATGTGTGTGTGCACATGAATATGTGTGCTTGTGTGTCCCTCCAGGAAATTACATGGGAGATGAACTCAGTTTAGTTTTGTTGGACTGCTGTTTCTTCAAAAACACCCAAGAGTATAGGTTTAGCAACTACATTTTTTTTTAAAAAGAGAGAGAGAGAGAGAGAGAGAGAGAGAGAGAGAGAGAGAGGGAGAGAGAGGAATAGAATATGCTCCTATACTGCCGAGATATTTAAGATTGCTTGATTTTTCGTACCATTACTTCACTGCAAGCTTCTGGTATAATCCAATATAACAAATCAGTCTTCATTGTAACAGGTCAGGACTGGCCTTGACCCCTTTTCCCTGCCCCAGGGCCTCCTCTCTGTGAATAACCAGCTCTACCTCAGGGAGGAGCAGCCCCACCACCTCTGGGTAGAGCAGCACCCTTGCTCCTCTACCACCCCTTCCTCTAGCTCCAACTTGAAAATCTCCATAACCATAATGTGGATCTTCATATCCACCATGATATTTATGGTAATCATAACCATAATAATCTTTGTATCTATAATAATCTAGAGGATATCCATAGCCACCTCTACCTCCATGCCCTCGACCTCTTGTGGGGGGTGCATATGAGGTGGACCGAAATAGCAGTAATCATCATGCATTTGATTCTCTGCTGCTTGCCTCTGAGCTTTTCTTTCTTTCCTCTTTTGATCTAGTGGCTTTGCAAAAACAGTTTCAATATTTTCTCCCTCCAAGTTTTTTGTTTTTTTTTTTTAAAAGCTTGACAGCATCATCTCTCTCATCAAAATGAATGAAAGCATAGTCTTTTAGCTTCCTCACTGGTTCCAATTTCTCAAACTGACTAAACGACTTTTCTAAAATTTCTGTTACAGTGTTGGCCCTTTTACCTTTGCCATAACTTCAGGGTCAGGATCAGGCCATTCAACAGTTCTAACATTTCCCCAGACTTTGACTTTACCACTCATTAGCCTATGCCTTGCCTGGGCAGCTGTTTTCTTATCTTCATATTCAAGAAAGCAAAAGCCTCTCTTTTTTCTTCATCAGGTTGGTGACATAAAATGACATCTGTGAGACTCTCTGTCACTTCAATAAATTTTTCAAGAATCTATTTGGTTTTACTCTTAGGAATAGAGATCACAAAAAGCCTATTGTTGGCAACTGAGATGCAGACACCAGTGTGCTTCCCGGAACAAATTTCATGATTATTATACAGTTTAACAACCTCTTGTGTGTTGAGGGCCATCAGCCACAGTCAACCGGGTTCACCTGAAAGAGAGGCTGGGAAGGGACAGGAGGGTGGGAAGAGATGAAGCCAGGACAAAGGTTTCTGATCAAGGCACAATGCTTTAATCTTCAGCTTCTAATTTAAAGGGGATAACCCACCCCCATCCCCAGAGTTCCTTCTTGCTGCAGCCAGCTGTAGGTGAGCAGAAAACATCCTGCTGGAGGTGAGAGGAATCCATACTTAATCGCGGCCAGAGATGTCTCAAGCAAGCTCAGCAGGCAGTCTATTATTCTCAGCTCGTGTACCAGGCTACAGGCAGCCAGAAAGGCGCCAAGGCCAAAGCAAGCACTGCCTCGCCAAGGGCAGGAAATGCCTCCAGGCCATACCTCCAGAGTCCTATTGTTTGGTCTATTGTGGTAAACAAGGTCTCATCTCTTAGGCCTGCTCAAGGCTGGGGGAAGGGCACACTTGTGGTGCTTCTTTTGTACAAAAATGACAAACGCATAACCTCTGTTGAGACCAGTAAGCGGATCCATCATTAAACAAAGATCCTCTATAGGTCCAGCTTTCTCAAATAATGGAACAAGCTCATTCTCAAACAGATGTCTGGGGATCTTCCCCACAAATATCTTAGTGCCAACAGAAGGCTGCTGACCTGAATAAACAGAATCTAGAGGTGGTCGTCCATACTTCCTCTGACCTATAGTCACATCAAGCCTGTTCTTTCCAAAAGTGCCTTAATCTTTGCCTTATCTGGTCTGCTACTTTGGTCCCTTGTTTCTCTATCCACCTGTAAGTCTTTATGACTCCACATAAAAAGGCACTTTTGTTCTGAACATGAGACATCACTGTCTTTATGAAGCACTCCCAATGGGCCGTCTTGAGGTAATTATTTAAAACTGGCCTCTGGTTCATCCGACTATCTAAGCTGCAGCGGCTCTGCCTAGCCCAGTCGCCATGTTTCTTGGACTAAGGCCATGTGCGTGCTGCAGCTAGAACCGGCCCACTAGAAACACAAGCCTTGCCACCCACTAGATGCCAGCATGAGAGATGGCTCTGTCAATCTTCCACGTGCTATCTGCAAGGCAGAGCATTGCCCAGACCATTCTGCCATCCACACGGACCCAATAAGAGAATGAGACTCTAATTCTTATAGATTAATCAAAGGCTTTATATGTTTGATAATGATTAATAACGAGATGCCCATACAAAGAGAGTTGTATCCCAATTAGCTAACCTAATTATAAGTTTATAAGTTGTTCCTCGTGAGTATTCTCCATACTTGTGTGGTTCTCATCCTCCTACATCTCTGCCCTCTCTAGCTCCTCCTCTTCCTTTTTTCTCTTTCTCTCCCAACTCCTCCTCTTCCTCTCCTTACTCCTCCCACCTTAGCTCCTCCTACAGTGCCGTGTTCATTGAACTCTTTTAAAGCTTCAATAGCTTTTTAAACTTAATCACTATGTGCAACTAGCCCTGCAATGTAAATTACATCTAGTTTTCAGCAACTCTCTGTGGTAAACCAGCATCAAGTGATGTGGGAAATTTTTCTGGATGGATAACTGCTGAAGTAGTATCCATGGGCTCCTCAGTACCATTTCCATTAACACGCTCTGTAGTCATGTTTCCTGAGATCGACTACCGGACCAAGACGGTCATCACCGCCTCCAAACATCAACCCGCAGTCGCCCTCTGAGCCCCCACGAACTGTGTAGTCACACGATCTTGCACCTCAGAGGAGCCTTCGACCCCCAGCCTCCCTCTCCCCTCGGTGCAGTGGCTTTGGCACTGAGGTCAACGGCCCCAAGCAACTACATTTTTAAAAAGAAAGCATTTTTTGAATGAATATGGTCATAAAGGAGGAGACTGTAATCAGTTAAACAGCTAAACAAAGTCTAGGTGTAGTACGAGTAAAATCATTTCATTAGATTAAACCCTTACTTTCTAAGAAGCTCTTACCACATCTGAGTAGGAGGATGCTAATGTTTTTAATGGACTAGCCCTCATTGGAGTATAACTCTTATTTTATGAAAAACTATTATAAAAAATATGGAACTCAATAGGTATAGACTAAGGAAGTGTTATTTTCAAGTTCACTGGGCATGAAGAATGTCATTAGTAAGAAATAAGACTCTTTAGACTTAAGCTAAAATTTATTTGAGATGTGTCTCAGTAGTAAAGTACTTGCCCGTAATACTTAAGACTGTGGGTTGTATCCTCAGTACCAAAATTTAAAACAAAAATTAAATTTTTTAAACTTCTAATTATGTATACATGTGTGTGCATGTCTATGTGGGGGTATGTTACATGTATGAGTGCAGGTGCTTCTAGAATCCAGAAGGAAGCATCAAATCCTGGGAACTGGAGTTACATGTGGTCATGTGTTGGGAGCAACCCTGATTAAACAGTAGTGGCCTAAGTCAGCCATAGGCCTAAGTCAGCCATACGTGCCTACTGACACAAAGTCTTGGCCTCTGTGGGAAAGTACTAACCCTAGAACAGATAGCTATAGATTGTAGCCACCTGCGGCCACGGGCCAACCAAGTTCTCCTGAAAAGGGGGCTGGAAATGAAAAAAGGGATGGAGGGTGAGAAAAGATGAAGCCAAGACAAAGTATTCTGATCAAGGATTGAAGTTTAATGTTCAGCTCTTAATTTAAAGGGAAAGCCCCACCGAACCCTTTCTTGTTTCAGCCAGAGATGGGTGAGGGAACCCATCCTTTGTCACAGCTGGAGATATCTCAAGGCAAGCTCAGTGGGAAGTTTATTCTTCTAAGTTCCTGTAGCAGGCTGTCTATGCAGCCAAGGTGGATAATTCCACCTAGGTCCTGTTATTTGGTCTATTGTGGTAAACAAGGTCTTTCAGGCCTGCTCAAGGCTGGGGGGGAGGGCACAATAGATCTTGTAGAAAGGTAGTCTACTAAAGAGAAAAGGTCCTAATGAGAACAATACTAGCAGATCAACTACTGGTCCAAGAAAAGGGAGAAGGAAAGGCAAGATCCCATTCCAAGTGCTCCATATGGGGTTATTAAAAAGCTCTTGACAACTCTTTTCTAATTCCTCCTGATGGTTTTCGCATCCGGTCTCAAATGACTCCAGATTTGTTTGTGTAAAAGCAGCACTTTTCCTGTAAAACTAAGCAGATACTTCTTTTGTCTGCTGTTAGTAAATCAAGGCCATGTCTATTTTGTAGGACTGAAGACCTCCGCAGAGGGGAGACCCTCTCTCAAGTCTCAGAAAGTCACGACCACCCAGTAATCTGCTCGAGACACCACGTACCGGAGCAATTTGCGAGGTTGTTTATTAGGGCGTGACAACTAGTTGCCGGTCAATTCGTATGCCCACGCAGGAGCTGAATTGACCCCGACTGCCAGTTTGAGAGGTGTTTTTATAGGGAAAAACCACAAACCAAGGAATGGGAAGGGGGTGAGGGGGTTGCTAGGGTGGTATAAAAATAGTGGAACATTCCAAAGGAACCCAACCTACGTGAGTCAGGATCAGGTGAAAACTCTCTGTACTCTTATCTTTCCCAAGAATGTGGTCCTGGCCTGTTACTTCGGCCTTGCCCTGTCACTATGGTTCTCAGCTTGGTTACACCTGGCTAAATTGCATTCTAGCCAGTCTGTCCACATTTCCAACCTGCTTCATGCCTCCATGTCTTTGTAAAGAAAGCCTAAAGAATATTTTATGTCTAAAAAGGATTCTATATACCCAGTATCCATAACTTTTCCCTCTACAGGACCACTTCTGCCTGAGAGTCTACCTGATCTTGTAGGTCTCTGACAGACTAATAAACCATGTTGACATCTTCTATCAATTGTTGGGATTTATTGTAAACTTATTGTAAGTGTCCACAGCCATTCCAATGCCAGTGGCAAGTGCCCAGAGATTTCAAGCCCAATTAAGAGGGGAATAAGTTGAATAGCTCTTTTATGCCTAGGAAAAAAATGTATCAAGGCTGAGCAAAGGGACAAGTTGATTCATCTGGAAAAGGAAGAAGAGGAGAATTCTCAGGGAGATCTCTCTTCCCTGGATCTCAATTGTTATCCATTTTATCTACAATTGGGTCTTGCTTTGTGGAGATATCTAGTTGCTTCACTCATCTTCCTGGCAGCCATCTAGCTGCACTTTCTTTGGTATCAAACAGACATTTTGATCTCGGCCCCATATAAGAACTGGGTCTGGGCTGTTCCATTTAAAGGTAAGAGGATCCTCCCCCATTACTGTGGCATAATTTTTATTGGTCTCAGGGTGCCAGAGGCAATCAGTAGCAGATTTGTCATGAGTGTCCAGATTTAGAAAATTGAGAACAAACAAGACATGATGGAGAATATTTTTAGGGGACCCCTTCTGAGGGTATAACTTCTCTTTCTTTAACTTCTGTAAACTGTTTTTGATAGCCTGGTGAGCACATTAAACAATGCCCTGTCCTTGAGGATTATAAGGAATGCCAGTAATATGTCTGATTTGTAACTGGCAGCAAAACTCTTGAAAAATTTTCCCAGTGTAACCAGGACCATTATCAGTCTAATAATTTTAGGTTTACCCATGATGGAGAGACAATTTAAAACATGAGCTATAACATTTTTGGCAGCCTCTCCAATATGTAAAATAGCAAAAATAAATCAACTAAAGGTATCTATGGTAACATGAAGATATTTAAGATTGCCAAAATCAGGAATATGTGTAACATCCATTTGCTATATTTCATTTGGAACTAAACATCTGGGGTTAACCCCCAGGTGGGAAGTGGACAAAAGTGTGACACAGGTGGAGCATTATTTAACAATCTGGCATGCCTGTTCACAAGTAATCTTAAAAAGTAGATGAAGGGTCAGGACATTTAACTGATGTAAGGCATGACTCTTTTGGGACTGTTTTTACAGAGCCTATCAACACTGGGAAGATCAAGCAGGTGGCAGCGTCTGCACAGTTATTTCCTCTAGAAAGGGGGCCAGGCAAATCAGAATAAGAACGGAGATGTCCAACAAAAAAAAAGTGGCATCTAGAGGCAACCAATTTTTGAAGCTGAGAAAAAAAGGGGGTGGCATTTGAGGAGGGTCTAATATATGGGACTGTATCAAGAATGGAAACAGAGTAAGCAATATAGTCACTCTCAGTATATAAATTAAAGGGGTGATCCTTTAATAATTGAAACACTTTTACTACTGCAAAAATTCGATTAGGGGTAGCCTGTCCATCTATAACATAAGCCACCATTCCATTAGAGGAGCCATCAGTAAACACGAAGCAAGCATTTAATATTGGTTGAGGGGAGGTAAACTTTGGGAAAATAAAGGGATGAATTTTAGCAAATTGAAGCAATTTATCAGCAGGATAATGATTATCAATTATTCCCAAAAAGGAGCAGCAAGCTACAGGCCACTCATCTGTGGTTTCCATGAGCCAATCTAGTTGATTTTTAAAATATGACATAATTATCTTATCAGGATCTTTACCAAAACACTTCGACTCTGTTTGCATCCCAAAAGAATAAGCTTAGCAACCAAGGAGGTATAAGGGGAGAGTACTTTGGGGGAGGCAAGCTGAGAGGTGAACCCAGAGGAGAGGGCCACATTGCCAAAACATTCCTATATGTATATGCCTATATGTGTGGCACAGATTGTAGCTGTATATTTTCCCTGCAAGTTGGGAGGAGCTAAGGTGGGAGGAGTAAGGAGGGAAGAGGAGAAGTAAGGAGAGAGAGAAGACCAGAGAGAGGGAAACATGGCAGCAGACGTGCGTGTGTCTCTAGCAGTCAAAAGTAGCTGATATATATAGGTTGGGTATTGAGTTACACCTCTAATTCTGTGGGCGTCTTGTTATTTGAACATTACCAAATATATAAAGCTATTGGATAATCTTTAACCATTAGAGTCTCATTGCTACCAGGTACCATGTGGATGGCGGGATGGTCTAGGCACAGCCCAGCCTTGTGGAGACAGCATGGAAGATTGGCAGAGCCATCTCCCACGCCAGCGTCTCATGGATGGCAAGGCTGGTGCCTCTGGCCACCTGAGCCAGTGGCCTGAGCTGAGCAGCAGCAGCGTATTCTCAGGCCTAGGCTAGTTGGGAAGATGGCAGCTTATTAAGAACAAATAAGATTGGGTGCCACTGATTTAAAATATTACTTCAACAACAGATAACAAGAGTGGTGTTTCATAAGAGATAAAGGAAACTCCCTGTTCTTGGATGGCTTTTTCTACCAACCATAAGGCATGTGTAGTTGCAGGGGTCAAGGAATGGGTGGGTGGGGGGAAGGATTGGAGTCTCCCTTAAAAACATGGAAAAGTAGCTTAGGTCTTCTTGTGGTGAGCTTAAGGTGAGGTGTTAGCTAATTAATATCCTAACAACTTTTGAAAATCATTAAAAGTAAACTTTTTCTTTTTTGCATGTACATCTGCAAGCCAGAAGAGGGCACTAGATACCATTACAGATGGTTGTGAGCCTAGCCTTAATGGCTGAGCCATCTCTCCAGCCCCAGCTATCTTTTCTTATTGGAATTGTCTGTGCCACAATCTGGTTAGGATATAACTAAGGCCTCAAATATTGAAAAGATAATGCCTTTGAATATTTTCTGGAGCAACAAGTGCTCTCCAAAAATTTAAAGCTCATTGTATGAGAGCAAAGGTTTGCAGTAAAACTCCTTCAGAGGGATCAGCTAATAAAATATCATACTGAAGACCTCCGCAGAGGGGAGACCCTCTCTCAAGTCTCAGAAAGTCGCAACCACCCAGTAATCTGCTCAAGACACCATATACCGGAGCAATTGCGA
>NW_021604708.1:3404724-3422240 GCF_004785775.1 Grammomys surdaster | reverse complement strand
CTAAAAAGGATTCTATATACCCAGTATCCATAACTTTTCCCTCTACAATACAATGAATAATATACACTGAAGGATTCAAACTCCTAACTTCTTGTATTAAAGCAATAACAAATTTTGTATGTAATGTTAAACTATTAGCCATTCAAGACAAAAGTTTTCAATGATATCACTCCATGGACTCTCAAAAATTACAAGCAAATTCACTGAATGCAAACCCCCCCACCTTCACCAGAATGTAAAGGAACGGTATGAAAACAATCTTCTAAATCTATAATAATTCCATATGCATTTCCTGGAATGGCATCTGGAGTAGGCAAGTCAGGTTGTAATGTCCCACAAGTTTCATAAATCTTAAGTTTGAACTTTGTTTTGGATTAATTGAATAACCAATCTCTGGTAGCTGAGTGAGAGTATCAGATAAAGGCCAAGCTGAAGGCCAATCTTGACTTTTCTTACTCTTTGAGCAATTCTTTTATTAGCAGGCACAGCTTATAATCTCATAGAGGAAGCAGGCATAATTCTAATTCCTCCAGCATAATCATTATCTATAACTCCTGGACACTAAACTGTCTGTTGTGAATGTCTTTGGAAAGTCTGATGCTGACCATTCCTCCCCAAGGAGGAAGCAATGCGATAAACAAATTCAGGAAAACACCTTTTTAAGGGCTGGTCATGATGACCAAGACAAAAAGAATGTCACACAAGCTTCTGCTGAGCCCACTCTGAGCATTGTCTTAACTCAAATGTAAATGTTCTTAATCTGGGCCTATTTCCTGAGGCCTGGCCCAATGATTATCCTTCCTGCACTGAGGACAGATTCCAGGGAAGTGATTCTGCTGTCTGTCTATGGCTCTATTTTGGACAGTCTTTCCTAAAATGACCTATGCCCCCATACCTAGAACATTCTTTATCACCTCAGTGCTGTGAAAGCATGGCTTGGACTATAGTTAGCATTCTCAGAAGCCAATTGTGGAACAAAAGGAACTCTTCCCTGAGGGTCTCTAAAATTTCTACCAGCTGCTTTTAGCAGCCTATTCACAAATTCAAGAAACCGTTCATCAGGGCCTTGTTTGAGCCCAGATAAAACTCCCACTGAGATCTCCTTTTCAATATTGGGGGACTAAATTTGCCTCTACCTCTGTATCTAATAAAGCTGTAAAAGTGGCAGCAGCTACAGCAGTTTTGCTTTTTGTTTGTTTTTTTTTTTTTGATTTTTTGTTTTTGTTTTTTTGGGTTTTTTTGTTTTTTGTTTGTTTATTTGTTTGTTCGAGACAGAGTTTCTCTGTATAGTCCTGGCTGTCCTGGAACTCACTCTGTAGACCAGGCTGGCCTCGAACTCAGAAATTCGCCTGCCTCTGCCTCCCAAGTGCTGGGATTAAAGGTGTGCACCACCACCACCTGGCTAACTACAGCTGTTTTTAACTCTCTTTTTTGTTTGTTTGTTTGTTTTGGTTTTGGGTTTTTGTTTTGTTTTGTTTTGTTTTTTTGAGACAGGGTTTCTCTGTGTAGCCCTGGCTGTCCTGGAACTCACTCTGTAGACCAGGCTGGCCTCGAACTCAGAAATCTGCCTGCCTCTGCCTCCCAAGTGCTGGGATTTAAGGCATGCACCACCACTGCCCAGTTGTTTTAAACTCTTTTATTACTCTTGCAATCATCTACACCTTCTCCATCCTCTTCTCAACCATAAACATGGGTGAGTCAAAAAATTCTCAAGCTTATGATTGAACTGCCAACTGCAGCAAATGGAACATTGACGGTTTAACTGTATTTTTAAGTTTCTTTTAGTAATATTAGAGTATAACCATAATTCTGGCAAACAAAAGCAATTTTTAACAATACAAACAATCCATTTTCTCTAAAATCAACACCAAGTGCATTACTTTCATCTTACAAAGTTTGGCTGCCAGTTCTTATATATGAATGCACGATAGTGCAGCTTTTAATATCTCATTAAAGAGATACTGTTTTAAATCCTATCCTTTATGCATCTGGTTTCTGAATGACTCCAACCCTGAGTTACCAGTTTTAAGCCAGCTTTCTGTTACCAAAGTTACAAATTTTTAATCACACCCAATAACTTATAGGCCAATAATCTATAACCAAGACATGCAGAACATATTTATACTTTTAAATCCAGTCAGAAACAAAAATGAAGTAGATGCACTTCTTATATATTTTATCCAAACAAAATTTTCTTACTTTTTCTAGCTGTAATTTCAAGAGAAAAGCATTTTGTCATTTGTTGAGCCCAATAAACACTGTCACAGATATTTTTCTAGGAAAAATAACTATCAGCTTCCTTATCATAGAAGCCAAAAAGCTGTTGGCCCCTTTAAGAGCAGCTTATGCAGACAATCAGCTCTTGGAAAGGCTTCTCCAGCTGAGATTGACCCCTAGTTACAGGTACAAGGAAACTTATCAGCTTCTGCTGTGCACATTAAGACTGCCTTTTAAACAAGTTAAACTAAATCAAGGGGTGGGTAGCTAGCAGGTAAAGTTTTAACCATTTTTTTTAACATGAAACATAGAACAACAATCATTCAAACAACAACAACAAAAAAAAACAGACAATTGACACATGTGAACAGATTGGCGTGCCAAGGACAGACAATAGACAGAGAAAGCAGAACTATGGAGTTTTCCAGTAGGAGCCAGAGAGAAAGCAAGATATCTCCTGATTTTCTCCTCTCCTAGGAGAGCTCTAAAATAGCCTTTTTCCTTCTTTCTCTTCAATATTCCCCTCTTGGGGAAACCATGGACAAACATCCCCGATGAAGTCAAAGAATTTTTTAAGATCTTTTTTCTAAACCTGCATTCCTTGTGTCTTGAGGGACATCTTGAGATCCTTTAGAAATAAATCATGCTTGCTTAATGCTTGTCCCAAGATTGTGTTGCTCTATCTTACCGTAAATGGATCAGTCTCACAGGTAGACAGCTCTGTGGCCATCACAATGGAGATCTTCTCTTGCATTCATGGTGAAGTAGCAATCCTATGGGTGATGAACATACCCCGAACCCTAAAACGTTGGGTGCCAATTGCCTGGACCTTCGGGGAATTCAACCAGGACCTGGGGGTTGGGGGGGGGGGAGGGAGAAGACGAATGAAAAGGAAAAAGACACAAAGAAGAAGCACAAGTCTAAAAGTCTGATCAAGCGCTCAAATTTTAATTTCAGGCAGCAGGTTATAAAGACATAGCAAAACAGGAAGTTTAGGCAAGGATCATTGCTTAAAGCTATCCCACTATCATATTCTCATTACCTAAGACCATCATACTATCATAACCAGCTTCCAGGAAATATCAGATATTCTTTAAGTTCCTGGGGGCTGAGACCTTGAATGTCCTTTCTTAACCTTATACTTTAACTGACTAGATTTTTCCAGAAAGCAGGTAATTTCATGAGTTTGGCTCCTGGCAACCAAAGAAGCCCTCAAGCCAAACTTTAGAAACTTTGAGAAGTAGATGGAAAAGCAACATTTTAAAAAGCAAGAAAACACGTTGGATAAGACATTTGGTGACTCTTCTTTTTAGAGAACAACTGAATAAAAAGTCAACATCACCCTAGCCAAAATTCTAGGACACCATGGGGGTACCAGCTTTAATTTACTTATTTAGTAAGTATGTACCAGATTCTTGTTGTGAAGTCATCCTGTGAAAGAAATTGTGTCCTAACATTTCCTTACAAGAGAGGAGTAGCAATTCTCAATGGATTTTCTTATTGTTGCTAGCATGTATGTCTTCAGGCCCTTCAATATGTTCTAAGTACCTGGAGAGGAAGGCTCAGCTCAAGGCATGCCTCAAGGACCCCTGTGTCCTCTGTGGCTCTGAGCTCCATAAAGATTAGAACAGAAAAACATATGGGAAGGGAGTTCTCCGTCTGCACCCAGAGCAAGAGTCCTACAAAATCTTCAGTCATTTGTACATGAATAAAGCTTCAAGATTGTGTTGAGGGGAAATCTGCAAAATTCTAAAGCTCAAACTCAGAACCTTCAGGTTAAGAGATTGATGTACTACCTGCTGTGCTAAGACAACCACAGAGATATCCTTTCTAGTTGTGTCTTAGAAGAAATAGTCACTGTTTCCTACTTGTCATCCACCCTACCCCATCCTATCTCTCAAAGAACCTCACACACAGCGAAACCATAGTGTAGGGTGACTGAACCAGGATGCCTAATCTCTGCTTTTACTTTCCATTGTTGTAAGTCTTTGTTTCGCCCTTGTCACCCAGCTTTTACTTCTGCACAATGCCCTGTTGGAACAGCACCTATCAATGAATACTTAAAAGAATAAACAGCTCCTATGAGGCCTGAGAGATAGGCTGGCAGAACAGTCCATGAAACCTTGCAGTTCCAACCATACTGTCCAGGATATTCTCCTCAAAAAGTCTCACAATGATATTAGGATGGAACCTCATTGTATTTTTTTAATTTGTTGCTGTTTTTTTTTTCTTCTTTTCCACTTCCATGACCCCAAAATCGATTAAGCATCTTGTTGACATTATTTCACTCAACTCATTTCTTCCCATAAGCCTGAACATCGTTATTCCGATCTCACTGATAAATGAAGTGACTGGGGTGGCAGGAGTGGAAACCTTGAGGACCCTAGCTTATGAATCTATCTGCTAAGGATAGGAGAGAATAAATGTATGGACTCATGGAATTAATAGAGTGTTTCTCTTTTTATTAGTTACATCCCACAGCTGAGAGGAGTCAATTGCATGAGATGGGATGGGGAAATACACAGATGGTAAGGGCAGAGGCAGGGACCTGCAGAAGCTCCTCAAGGCAGCCAGCCCTTAGGAATCCAAGACTCTCCGCAGCACACTGGCTGTGCTCCAGATAAGTGAGCTAAGTCATGTGGCTAGTGATTAATCCAGAATCTCACCTAGTTTCTTTGAACAGAGACAGATGTTCTAATTGTACAGCTATGTTGTAGAGATGGTTCAGAGCACACTCTTCTCATGAAGAGGAACAGAGTTGGTTCCTAGCACCCAGTCAGGTAGCTCACAAACACCTGTGACTCCACTCCAAGGAATATGATGTCCTCTTCTGGCTTCCTTAGGCATTTGTGTTCATGTGCGTGCACACACATAACAATTTCACAATTTTAAACTCAAGATAAAATGATATAAATATATTTTCATTATATTGTATACATATGTGCACATTGAAGAGACTAACTGGTCCAATTGGTGGTGTGGGTTTGTTATTTTTGTTTTTGTTTTGGGATAGTAGTATCTCTTTGGCCTGTGCCTTTCTCAATAGGCTAGATGAGCTGGCCAGGGAGCCCCTGCTTGTGCTTCTAGAGAGTATTACAAGCCACCATACTTGGTCTTTTATAATTTTATTTTTCTTTTTCTTTTTAGGAATCAAACTTGGATTTGTTACCAAGAGTGGTCTTCCAAAAGGAGTTACTAGGCTGAGTCCTACACTCTCCTTCTCTAAGGCTGATTTCCTGCTAGTCCTCCTTCTGAATGCCTGGCCCACTCTTGGGCAATTTGGTAAAAGAACACTCTTCCTATGCTCCCTGAGCACAGGTTATGAATGTGAATAAAACAGAGTGTGGGGCTGGAGAGATGGCTCAGCGGTTAAGAGCACTGACTGCTCTTCCAGAGGTCCTGAGTTCAAATCCCAGCAACCACATGGTGGCTCACAACCATCCGTAATGAGATTGGATGCCCTCTTCTGGTGTGTCCGAAGACAGCGACAGTGTACTAATAAAATAAATAAATAAATCTTTAAAAAAAAAAAAAAAAACAGAGTGTGGTGGCGTGTACACTTAGTCAATGGGAACTCTTGATTGAATTCCCAAGCCATTTCCCACCAAGGACCTAGAGGCTAAAGTCTGGCTTTCCCACAGAAATATTAATGTTTTGACTGACGTCCTAAAGAGTTCTTAGCCTGATGGATATGTCATTTAGATTATTCTCTTTATGTGTGTGTGTGTGTATGCGCGCGTTTAACTTTTGTTTGCTTTTTTAATCTAGCAAAAAATGATACAGCCCCATCACAGGGCACTGATCTAACAAAAGGCAAATCCCCTGAAGGTAGTTACCAGATATCAGGGCAATTTGAAGGTAGAACTAGGGAGAACAGGACATAAACAGGAAAATACTGGATCCATACCTTCCCTCTCATTCTATATTAGTGACTGCTCTATCCTTTGAGCCTGTCACCCCACAGGATTCTGCTTTTCCAATAAGTGTTTATTTACCATATATTTACTATTTTGTGATCTGAAGCTGAAATCCAGAGAATCACCTGTGCCAGATCAGCATGGTCTGATCTGCATATTGCATGGTTACATCATCTTTCATCTGGTATGTGTGGCTTCTCTGTTTAGGGGTTGGGGTCTTTGCTAATTCCTCTTTTCAATTTTAAATCAACACATAGAGCCATTCCCTTTCCATTCAGAAAGGACTCGGCTGAAGAAATCAGTTGCCTTAATTTCTTTCACACTGGTCAGTATCGTAATCCTGGTTGCAAACAGGTCAGCTGCACTGGAGCAGTTTGTGGATTCTCCGACGCCCGGCGATTTACAACAGGATTTCACTGTCTGGGGTCTGGAGCTCTGAGGTCTAAACCTGAGGTGTCCACAGTCTCTCCCAGATAGGAACCAGGTGTTCCGCTTTGGGGTGAGATTTATCAAGTATTTTAGTAGTCATGAGACAGCTCAACGGGAGTCCAGCAAGTATTTTGGACGGTCAACTTACTACGGATTTGAAAGTAGTCAAACAAAACTGGTTTTTGTCACCTAACACATAACAATGGTAAACAGAATATCAATTTATAATTTCCCACCCACGGAGACCAGAGTCAACACTTTGTGGAACTCTGCCCCCATCTCCCAAAGAAATTAACTGTCATGTTAAGATGTCTCATTTAAGCTCCCTGTGCCCTAGAGCTACACCCCGGCAGATCTCAATAGTTTTGAAAGGAGGTAGATGACTTTTTCCTGGGTTAACTTCAGAGAGGTTTGTAAGGACCTTGTCAGCTGTGCACGCACAGGTTTTGTAACTTTGGAAAATTATGGGATCAATATCGAGGACAGAGCGTTGTTGAAATGAAGACCCAGCAGAGCTCTTGGACTGGCAGTCGGAGACCTTGTCTCCAAGGGTTCTAACAGTCTCGGGGTAAAAGCAGTTTGAGTTTAGTGCGGTGGCTTGGGACATTTCTCAGAGCTATGCTTCACGCCTCACGCGTCCCGCTCTTTAAAATCCTCTTTTGTTCGTGTCTATTTTTGTGGTTGTTGCCACAGTAAGGCCACCAGTTAGGGGACTGGAGCTCTGAGAGTCCCTAGAGAACAAGACCAACGGTATCTTTTCAGCAAAAGGTCCCCGAAGAACAAAGACTGGGAGGTGGAGACTGACGCACTGGGTTGGCCTCCTCAGTTACAGACTAGGAGATTGCGGGCGACTTCGGAGTTACAGATATTAGTAGTCACCAAGGTAAGCATTTTCTGGGCGACCTGAAAATACTCATTTCAGAATCTCAAGTTGTCGACTCCTTCGCGACTTTATTAAAGAAGGACAAAATGACACCGGCGCCCATCCCAAAATTCAGGCGCAAAGAATGTGAAAGCCCGATCTTGCCTCCTAGAGTTCTTGCTGAGACAGCCTTGAAACACCGAGGAGCGCAGGCATCCCCAAAACTTCTGGAATGGCTACTAATCTAGTGACGATGGTAAATCCTAGTTTAAACTGAGCAGAGCTTGGCATTACTGCGACCCAGGACAAGCGTGGATGCGCCGAGAAGACTCGTCCCTGCGACGGACTAAGGACGCGCTGATCCTGCACTCTTCTCAACACGCAGAGACTCCACGGACCCGATAGTGTCCGGAGAGACCACGTCCTGCTGCCCTGGAACACATACCCGGCCTCTCCGCCACTGGTCCGGAATACCCTCGTCTAGATAGCAGCTCAGTAGAGAGACGCGATCTGGGGGAGACCTGGCACCCACTGCTTTATCTAAAAAAAATTATTATTATTATTATTATTATTATTGGCGAATGTATTCTGAAATTGTTTAAAATTGGGAAGACTTCAAATAGTCATTTGTGGGTAAGAGGGAGAAGTGGGCTGCAGAACTCCGTGTTGGCCAGGGGATGGCGTGCAGTTTGTGCCTCGATTGAGCGAGTGTACTGGACTATAAGGCGAGTCTCCGTGGATCCTACAGACCGAGCTGAGCAATGAGTGAGCGCAAGGTGACATTTGTTGCTGTCGTACAGAATTTTCTTTCTGCTCATAGAAACTTTCTACTTAGAATAAGGCAAGTTTTGTAAATTTTTTTACATCTTAAAGAAAATCTTAAAATTTTGGGAAACAAATCCCTTTCTCATTTGGCAACTTTGTCATTAAATATCTGTAGAGGTCATAGAGAAAGGCTTCTATGTATGGCCGGTTAGCTCAGTTGGTTAGAGCATGGTGCTAATAACGCCAAGGTCGCGGGTTCGATCCCCGTACGGGCCATGTGTGTGCTGTTTTTAGCTACTATGCTTTGCCTTCAAAATAAAAGATGAAGCGAATTTGTAAGGCATACCACCTTGATTGTGTTTCCTTTTGATTGCCTTATACTGAGTTCGTATTTTGTTCTACCCCTTCATTTCTGCCTTCTGCTATTCTAGAGACACTGAACTGAGGAATGTCAAGTTCAGAATTGCAAGCACATCATCAATGTCCAACTGCTTAGTGAGGTCCAAAGCATCTTCCAGCCGAGACCCTTCTGACAGTTTTCTGAACCTGAGCTTTGTCCCTCCCATCATTCCCAGGGAGCCCAGAAGAGGTCTGTTGTGGCATTTACGACGATCCTTTTAGTGAGCTTCCCTATTACATTATAGAAAGTAAATATGAAGATGAGTGTAACGCAGTACGTCCGATGTTCTCAGATATTTCTCCGAACTTTTGTTCTCTAAAGTGCTGTGGATTGAATTAAGGCTTTATATGCTAGGCAAGCACCATGCCACTAAGCCACAGCCCATTACTTGGGTTCTTTTAAAAAGTCTATACAGTGAATTTGAGAAGTGTACAGGCAAAAAGACGTGTGTTGTGCTTCCAAAAGGCACACAAATCTGTAGGAGGCATGCTTTGTCTTCTCTGAGCAAGGGTTGTGATGCTCCAAAACCAGGACAGCAGTGAAGGGCAGAGTACAGCCAACAAATACACATTCGGGGAAATTCCAAAAGGTTGAATTCAATGAGGCTAACCAATGGGAGTGAGGTGTCTTAAGAGACGGGAATTTCCACTCCACTCATCTGAGATGAATAAAACAGTGAGCCAAAGGCTTCTCAGACCCAAACATCTTCAGAAGTTGAATGGTCAGAACAAGTTTTAAGGGATGTTTCTAAGACTACAGTTTATGAAATCTTAGCTTTCAGGAGACAGAAAATAAAAATAGTCACAGCCTTCTACAACAGTGAAATAGTTGAGATTGCACACAATGGGGTCCATTTAATTGCTGACTCTATTCTCAACACTCAGTCCTCCTCTACTGGCTTCACTTGGCCTCCTGACCCTGGGTGTGCATCTAGGGGTAGAGAATTGGGCATTTGTTTCTCCCTGCTGTGACATTACACAGTGGGAAAGAATGGTTCTGGAGGATCTGCCTTTGCCTATCCTGGGCTCTGCTGTGTCCCTTGTACTGACATATATCCACAGTCTCAGGTTTTTGCTTTTTTTTTTTTTAAGTGTCAATCAGTTTCTTTGAAATTGTTGCTCTCAAAACATTGCAAGCAGAACAGCAACATAGTTCAGGATTCATTTGTTAGCTGAGTAAAGAGTGGATGTCTTCACATTTGGTTTTGTGCCTTAACTGCAGCCAGGCACCTTCAGTGCACCATGCTGAGAAGGTATCTGCTGTTCTTCCTCCAGCACACGATAGTACTAGCAGATACTGATCCAAAGTGTCTAGTGTGGCCTGTAATCCTCCCTACACATCTCACCAAACAACCAGGATCAGTTCCTGATTTCATTGTGATCAGTAACTCGGTGTGTGTGTGTGTGTTGGGGGGGGGGATTCCAGTCCTTCTTTGCCACCCACTGTCAACCTGCTACACAAGCAACTAATCAACCCTGGGTGGAAAAGGAAGCCTCCTTGCCCTCTCTGAGGTTGGACCTTAGGACCTTAGGTCAGGAGTTTGACAGATCTGCAGCTGTACTGAGACTGCCTCTCCCATCCACAACTTCACATTAGAAATGTCTTCGTCTCCAAGCACCCTGTACCCACTTGCAGCTTTTAAAGAACAAAGCCTCACTTGGATTTTGCACCCTAGCAGCTAGTGCTGCATCTGAAGCATTTCACATCCAGAAGGATGGCATTCACATCCCTCTGGGATTCATCTAAGCAAGACCCTCTGAGCTGAGGGAACAGCTTCACTTGCAACTGCCCTGTGCCCTCCCTGACCTCCTGTTTCACTCCTCTGGCATTCTTTTCTCTCAGGAGTCTTACCTCACTGCTCTCCTTGGAAGAGAAGTAACAAGGAGGTTCTTTATTCCCTGACTGAATGAGTGAATGAGCAAGTAAATACTGCTCAAGCTCGTTCTGCTGGACATTCTGTATCCTCTGATTCTGTATGTGTCTACATGACTAGAGACATTCCCTCTTTCACTAATTCCACAAACAATCTAAGCTTTTCAGTTCCATATGCCCTTAACTAATCAAAACGATTTGTTGAGTTTATTCCATGTAGCTCAGTTGAATTTTGACAGCAAAAGGACTTGTGTGCATCCACCCTTTCCAGATGCAATGAAAGCTCAGGTAGATTGTTTTTCACAACATCTCAGAGTAGGGAAGTGACAAGGCCTGAATTGGGAAGCAGAGGTTGAGTATGAAATAATGACCTCGCCGTGGCACTTGCCTTTAATCCCAGCACTTGGGAGGCAGAGGCAGGCGGATTTCTGAGTTAAAGGCCAGCCTGGTCTACAGAGTGAGGTCCAGGACAGCCAGGGCTACACAGAGAAACCCTGTCTCGAAAAACCAAAAAAAAAAAAAAAAAAAAGAAATGAGCTCTTCCTCTGCCTCAACACCCCTGTCTCTGCCTAGTCTGCACAGTAACTCACTCATTAACACTCTCAACTTCCAGAGCCTTGATTTAGACTGGGCTCCTGGTAATAGTCTCCTGCCCCTAGAGCTGGGCTCTATCACTGTGGGACACTGCCAGGGCAGTTCCAGACCAGGAAGGCATTTAAACCCAAGCTGCAGTAGAGCCAGGCAAGCACACCCGCTGCTTCATCTTCCAGGAGGGAACTACTGTCCACCCTATTTTTTCAGATTCCACAACAGAAGAATGCTAATCCGGGATCCAGATATTCCATGGGGAATGTCCTGTGTTAGAATGTCCACTCAAGACACTTCAACTCAAGAGGGTCCACTCATGACATTTCAGCTGGGCGAGGTGGAAGTGTCCTTGGTGGGTTTAATGGTTGTTTTCCAACCTGTCTAGGAATGTCAGGAGGGAGCATTTTCAGTTAGAGCCTCTGGCAGGAAGCAGGGCAGAGTGTAGGGCATACTACACTGCCTTCTGAAGGTAAAGACAAAAAGAGAAGGAAGGAGGGTAGAGCAGGGCACTCACAACCACCTCGAGAACGCTGTAGACACTGGAGAGCTTTTGAGAGAACCCGGCTAGGTTCCTTAAATGGTCACAGCAAAGTGATTCTCGGTTTTTACACAGAGCTTAGAAATGGGAAACTGAGACTCGTAGGAAAAGGGCCAAGTCCCACTCGGGCCTAGTAGACGTTTGTCCACGTGATGTTGGTGATGGCAGTGCAGGGTTATGGGAAGCTCCCTTCCCGTGGGGCTCAGAACAACCTCCCACCAAAGCAGCAGAGTTGGCAAAAGATGGGCAAGGAAGGTTCCAGAGAAGTTACAGCAGGCACAATATGGAGGTTTAAGGGTGAAGTTTTACACCTGCACAGAAAAAGTTCTTACTCAACTTTGTAAATGTTTACAAGCATTTGTTAGATGAACACTGAAAGCTGAATGGAACTCAGAAGTTTATACTTTTAAGTGTGACAGTAAAGAGTAAGATCAACTCAGTCCAAACCAGACATCTCTTCCACAGGATCCAATAGTAAATTTACTAAGAGTGACGTTTAAAAGAGAATGACTAGAAGTTCAAAAGCTGTGGAGGATGTGGGCATCGATCCCACTACCTCTTGCATGCTAAGCAAGCGCTCTACCATTTGAGCTAATCCCCCCTACATGGCAGATCATTTCTTGTACTTTCTTTTATGGCTAGTAATTTCTACTGTCATTCAAACAGTTTATTTGATATAGCTAGGATCCAAGAATACGTGATCGTAAAAGCTAAGAACATAGCCAAAATCCATGTCTCCCAAGGGAATGAGATGAAGGTCTAAAAACACACAAGGAAGTGAGAAAACTAACACTGTTTCCAGCTGGTTTCGAACCAGGGACCTCTTGCATGTTAGGCAAGCGTGATGACCACTACACTATGGAAACACCTTGAGACCATCTTATTTCCTAATTTCCACACATGCACCATGCATTCAAAATATGATGGATAAATGGTTGATTTTTTTTTTTTTTGGTATATGTATGTACCAAAGGATAGCTAAATCAAAGTAACTAAAGTAACTATGCCTCTCCATCCTAACCCTTGGTGACCCCACTCTATACTGCTATTGCCGAGTGAACACTCAGACTGCACACTGTAAGTGAAGTCCTGTGGAATCTGTCCCTCTATGGCTGGTCTACCTCACTTAACAGCCTATCCTCACCTTCGATATTCCAGTGACTGCAAGTGACAGAGCCTTTTTAGAGAGGGCGGAGTAGCTAAAGCTCTATGTGTGTCTGCCCTGTTTTCATCTGTCCATTGATAGACAGTGGCTTAATTCTGTATCTTACTTACTGGAATAATCGTGCTATGAATACAAACGTGTGAGTGTCTCAGAAGACACTGATCCATTTCCATGAATGTTGAGAACACAGTGAATGTCTCAGAACACTTTGATTATGATACTGTGGCCACGTGCCCAGTGGAGGGAAGCCTCTGTGGCTCTGTTTTCAATTTCTAAAGAAACCGTCACGCTAGATCACTAGCTGCTCTTTCAGAGGACCCGACTTTGAATTCTAGCACCACAGGGCAGCTCATAAGCGTGTTGAGCTCCAGTACTAGGGCATCTATTGCCCTCTTCTGGCCTCTTCTAGACACTGCATGTAAATACCCATACACGTAAGAAATACTAGACTTTTCCTGTGGATCCACTCAGCTTTCCCTTCCTTTGTGTCAGCCAATGTCACACAGAAACTCTTTTAAACCAGGGACTCCCAGTGACCACGCTGAGCTGAAACTCAAGATCCTCTCCTCCTTATCCCACCTTCATCCCTGGGGACTTGGCTGCTTGGTGGGGATCTAGGATCCACTTAGCTGTTTCCCTCAGCCCCTCTGAGCCTTTCTTCACAGCCCATCTCCATTCCTTTGTGTCACTCAGCAAGCTACAGGAGTCCTCTCTACCAGAAACCCCACAGCCACCACACTTGCCAAGGATCCAGAGTGGACGACAGTAACCAAAGAACAGAATACCCACCCAATAAGGACAGGAACACATATTTACACCAAGAAACACTTCAAATATCATAACTTCTCTGCCAGATGGACAGACAAGACAATATGCCTTCCTGAGAAGCCAGTAACCATATTGCAATAGACCCTTGAGAAATGCAAAATATTCAAAAAAGCAGAAGACAAGGACTTTAAAATAATAATTATGAATGAGTTTAAGGAACTTCACCTTTAAAAAAATACGAAAAATGCCTAACTGAAAAGTGTAAAAACACAAACAGTTGAATGAATGTGGTAGTTTGAATGGAAGTGACCTCTAAAAGCTCATAAGGAGTAGCATTATTTGAAAGGATTAGGAAATGTGTCCTTGTTGGAGTAGGTGTGGCCTTATTGGAAGAAATGTGTCACTGAAGGTGGGCTTTGAGGTTTCAGAAGCATTAGCAGGTCCATTGGCTGGCTCACTCTTTTTGCTGTGAACTGTAACCTAGCCACAGCTAAATTGTTTCCTTTTTAAGAGTTGTGAGGGTCATGGTGTCTCTTCACAGAATAGAAGCCGTAAGACAATGAAATGAGGAAAACATTTCAAGACAGGAAAATAGAAATAGAATCACTAAGGAAAACCAAACTGAACTAAAACTGGAAATAAAAAACTGAGGATGTCAAACAGAAACCTCAAAGGTAAACCTCATCAACAGATTACAAGACGTTCAAGAGAGAAATTGAAGACAAGGTAAAATGAAGTCAAAGAAAATGCTAAATATATTTTTAAAATCCAGTTACAAAATGTCCAGAAAATAGGACAAAGGCTCAAAAAACATTTTAATTTTTTTTCTGTTTTTTTGTTTGTTTGTTTGGTTGGTTTTTTTTGTTTTTATGGTTTTTTTTTTTTTTTGAGACATGGTTTCTCTTTATAGCCCAGGCTGTCTTGGAACTCACTCTGTAGACCAGGCTGGCCTTGAATTCAGAAATCCACCTTCCTCTGCCTCCCAAGTGCTGGGATTAAAGGCATGTGCCACCACTGCCCGGTAAATTTTTTCTTTCATAGAAGAAAATTTTCCAAATCTAAAGAAGTGGGTACCTGTTCAAGTAGAAGAAACAGATAGAACACCAAATAGACAGGACCAGAAAAGAAACTTCCCAAAACACATAATATTCAAAACTTTAAATATATAGAACCGAGAAACAATAATGAAAATTGCAAGGGAGAAAGATCAATCTTATAAAGACATGCCAATTAGTATAACACCTGACTTGTCAATGGACAATCTGAAAGCCAGCAGGGCCTGGACAGATATCTACAAACACAGAGAGACTATATCCAGCAAAACTGTCAATTGCAACCAACAAGGAAAGAAAGACATTTCACAACAAAACCAAATTTAAATAATTTCTATCTACCAATCCAACTGGACAGAAAGCATTAGAAGGAAAACTTCAATCTGATGATATTAGCCACATCCAAAAAGACACAGGAAATAAAATGATCCCAGAACAGTAAATCAAAAGAGTGGAGGAAAACTCATACTACAACAACAAAATATTAGAAATCAATAAACACTGCTCATTGATAACAGACTAGCAGATTAGATCCCATCTTTCTACTGAATATAAGAAATAAACCTCCACATCAAGAATAGACATCGGCGCCAAGCAACCAGTTTCCCGGAATCTCTCTGTGCTAAAGCAAGTAGGAGCCTACAGGAGACAGGAATGAGTGACCCACAAAGGAACGCATGGTGGGATGTGCCTGACTACTTCCACCACCCACTAATTTTTTACATGGAAGAGGACCAGGAAGACGAAATATTTGGCCCTGAGGACGAATACCTTCGCACCCTAGAGGTCAACAGCCACACTCTCATTCAGCTGGAGAGATGGTTCACAACCTCAGGCCAAACCCGAGTCACTGTGGTGGGACAATTTCAGGCAACGGTGTGGGTGATGGACATGATCAGAAAAGTCAGGAGTAAGAACACTTCTGATCAGACTAAAGGCAAGATGATGGTCCAGCGGCTCCGGAGTCATCCTCTGACCAAGCAAGACCTGGAGCTTGATTTAACCCCAGAGGACAGTCTTTGGTTTCCTTGTTGAGTGTTACAACTTCTGTGGAAGTCCCTCCTTACTTGATGTTTCCATTGACAGTTGTTTCATTGTTTTCTGGTTCTGTTCAAATTCTTTGTATTCATAACATCATAGATCTCCTTTGTTAACTGCTTTGGGAAAGCAGCCAGTGGGGGAGGTGGAGAAGATTCTACATCAGTCTTTGAAAAAACATGTGGAAGATAGTTAAAGAAGTTTGAATTGATGGACCATACTGGCACTCAAGCAGTCATTGTAAGGTGTAAATGCATATACTTCTAGGTGTCAGAATCTGGCAAAGAGATCTAATAAAAAAAGGTTGCTATGACATGCAAAAAAAAAAAAAAAAAAAAAAAAAATAGACATCATCTCGGGGTAAAAAGAAGGAAAAAGGTATTCTAAGCAAATGGTCCCAAGAAGCAAGCAGGTACAGTTATTTTAATATCAGACAAAATAGGCTTCTATTCAAAACTGATCCAAAGAGACAGGGAAGGATATTACATACTCTATAAAGGAAAAATCCACTAAGAGAATATTGTGATTGTAAACAGTTATGCACTAAATACAAGGGCATCCAAGTTCATACTAGAAATACTACTACAGCTAAAATCACATATTTTCAATCCACAGTGAGAGTGGGTGGCTTCTATTCCCCACTTTCCTTAATAGACAGGCCACCCAGACAAAAACTATACACAGAAATACTACAGTTAAATAACATAAGTCAAATGGACCTAGCAGACATCTACAGAACATTTCAACTAAACAGGAAAGAATACACTTTCTTTTCAGCATCTAATGGAATTTGCTCTAAAATTAGCCACAAACTAGGACACAAAGCAAGTCACAACAGATACAAGAAAATTGAAATAACATTTTACCTCTTATCTGACCACCATGGATTAAAGCAGCAGAAAAATATACAAACTCATGAAAACTGAATAACTCACTGCTAAGTGACAAATGGGTCAAGACAGAAATCAAGAAAGAAATTGAATCCTTTTTAAACTGAATGAAGATAAAGACACAACATGCCCATTCCTATCAGACACAAGGAAGGAGGTTCTAGGAGCCAAGCTCATAGCACTAAATGCCTACAGCAGAAGACAGGAGCGATCTTATCACAGGAAGTTGGTGACATAGTGTCATTCTGAAAGCTCTGGACAAGGACTACAAGGAGTAGCACCCAACAGAGAAGACAGTAAGAAACAATCAAACTCAGAACTGAAATCAATGAAATAGAAACAAGCAAACAGACATAAAATATCAATTCAAAGAATCAATGCAATGAATTGCTTCTTTCAGAAAACCAACATGATTGACAAACTTTTAGCAAGATTAAATAAAGTACAAGAAGACCCATAGTAATGAAAGAAGAAATTAGAAGGGAACATTATAGAAGACACTGAGAACATAGCAAAATATCTTCTGCCATGATCATTCTAGAGATGCAGGGATGGTTCAAACATGTAAATCAATAAACATTATTCACCACAAACAGATTGAAAGACAAGAAATACCATTATCTCATTAGATATAGAGAAGGGTTTTTGACAACATAACTTTATAAGTTCTGTTACTCTAGAAGACCATGACTGACTAATACGCTACACAAGTCGAGACATTCCTCTTACAACACAATATATCCTCTGGTTTCCAGTTCCATATGCTCTTAACTACTCTTAAAGATTTGTTGGGTTTATTCCACATAGTCCAGTTGAATTTGTCAGCAAAAGTGTCGAAGGACAGCTTCAACACCACAGAGCAAACCAAGGAAGGCTAAGTATGGAGTTGGGGATTAGCCATTCACCAGACTTCTGAGGGAGCAAAACTTAATTCTTTGGGGCTGACAAGAAAGGGGAAAGTAAATCACACACACACACACACACACACACACACACACACACACACACACACACA
>NW_021604708.1:3317834-3404714 GCF_004785775.1 Grammomys surdaster | reverse complement strand
ACACACACACACACACACACACACACACACACACACACACACACACAGACGATTGATGAAACAAGCGCCAACAACTTTATTTTTTCTCTTAACCCTTTTATACCCACTAAGACAAAGTTTTCTATATAAGAAGAAAATTACGTCATAGCCACAGGTTACGTATTCTTTAAAAACAACCACCATAAAAACATTTTATTCAGAAACAGATTAAGGGGCTGGTGAGATGGCTCAGTGGTTAAGAGCACTGACTGTACTTCCAGAGGTCACGAGTTCAAATCCCAGCAACCACATGGTGGCTAACAACCATCTGCAATGATATCTGATGCCCTCTTGTGGGGTGTCTGAAGACAGCTACAGTGTACTTACATATAATAAATAAATAAAAATTAAAAAAAAAAACAGATTAAGATCATTACACAGGAGGAAATTATAACAGGATTACTGATTACATATTTTTCTTTTGAAACTCACACCTAGCCGGGCGGTGGTGGCGCACGCCTTTAATCCCAGCACTTGGGAGGCAGAGGCAGGTGGATTTCTGAGTTCGAGAGTTCGAGGCTAGCCTGGTCTACAGAGTAAGTTCCAGGACAGCCAGGGCTACACAGAGAAACCCTGTCTCGAAAAAACAAACCAACAAAAAAAAAAAAAAAAAAAAAAAAAGAAACTCACACCTAACGAACATTTTCCATCTTTTTCTCCACAAGTTCATCATAACCGCACAGCAATCAATCTTTTTTCTTTTTTTTTAAGATTTATTTTTAATGTATGAGTACTCTATCTGCATGTACACCTGCATGCCAGAAAAGGGCATCAAACCCCATTATAGATGGTTGTGAGCAACCATGTGGTTGCTGGAAATTTAATCAGGACCTCTGAAGAGAAGGCAGTGCTTGTAACTGCTGAGCCATCTCTCCAGTCCCCACAATAATCCTTTTGTCATAGATTAACAAAGTTTACGCAAGCCAGTCTACTGTAGCAAATTTTTCCCTATGCTTAGCTTATGACAATTTGTATTTACCAAGAAACAGATCATTGTCTACCTTACATCTTCTTTTTGAAGTCTTGTTCAGCTAAACTGGCTAATTTTCTGCTCTCTGTTCTTTTATTCACAATGACACTCTTCATTTTATGACCTTTCTTTTCTTGGTGCATGCTGAAACCTGTGACCACATCTCTAGACACAGAGGGAGCAGGCTCCTTGGCCCGACTAGGCTATGTGTGTTCCAGCACTTAAACAAGCAAAGAAGCCTGCAAATGAGCTGTGTGTCCAGACACTGCTGTTGCCTTACTTGTATAGGTTGGAAGATTCCTCACCTTTAGGAACCAAGTGAGGAAGTCAGTCTGCCGATTCTGTCTCTGAACCTGAACCGGGAGTCCACCCCCACCCCGACCCCAGCACTGCCCTTCCCGCCATTCCCAGCCCCAACATTCATTCATTTATTCTCACCCTCACCCAGCTGTAGCCTAAAGGTCACTTCTCTTGGTTCCCTGTTCCAGGGCCTCGGAATTGGTCCTCAGCTGTGAGGCACTACTAACTAGGACGAGTCTTCTACTAATGGACCAGATAAGGGGGCGGGGGGGGGGGGGGGGGGGGGGGGGGGGGGGGGCAGTCCAGAATCTGGTTTCACATTCCGGAGCAGAAAGAAATCTAGTGCGAAATCCGGATAGTCTACGGGGAGGGATTCAGGTTAGATAGTCCACCTCAGGTTAGATAGGTTAAAAAGTGTCTACTTCAAGATGTTCCAGCCGCCTTGATAAAGGTGCTCGTGGAGCGCATTCTCTGTTAGAGTCGTGGGCAGGTGGCAGGGTTAATCGTTGGATTTTGTGAATTTTCTTCTGTGACTGGGAGCATAAAATATTAATGTTTCCACTTGGTTTCGAGCCGAGGACCTCTCGCGTGTGCGGCGAGCGTGATAACCACTACACTTTGGAAACAGGACAAGCAAGCTTTTTTTTTTTTTTAAACTTCTAATTCTATAAAGCAAGACAGATATTGTATAAAGTGTGATGGAGAGGTTGTAGATCTACACTAATGGAAAGAACCACAAGGAATGACACAAACCAGAAATAAAAATCACGGAGAAGAGGCGAGATCCTGGCAGAGGGAAGAAAAAAAAAAAAAAGTTCCTCAGGCGGCGCGGCGGGGAAGAGAGCTCAGCAAAGGAAGAAGCGAGGGAGTAGGGATTGAGACGTTGAGTCGCAGCGCTTCACCGCAGGAGAATCGCTTGTGAGTAAAACACACAGAGGGCAGGAGGTTGGGAGAGCCTGATCACCTGGAGACATCGAGGACAGCGATGTAAACGCTGGAGAGCTTTTGGAAGAACCCGAGCAGATGGCTCTGGGTTTGTTTGTTTGTTTTGTTTTTGTTTTGTGTTTGTTTTTTACAGAGCTTAGACATGGAAAATTGAGACTTGTACGGAAGGTACCACATCCCACTCATGCGGAGTGGAAGTCAACCGTGAGGAGCAGAACCACCCTCCAATAACACGGTTGAGTGAGCAGAGATGTACGAGGAAAAGAAAGATTCCAGAGAGGCGGGCAAAAGAACATACAGCACAGCGTGGTTTAAGGAAAAAAGCCTAAACCTATTTGCACAGAATAGGTTTTGATCCAGTGTCTGTTGAGTAAGGAATCAAAGCTAGACGCTCAGAAGCATTTGTCAAATGAACACACGAGAGCATGATGTGGATATGAGAAAATGGAAAGTCAGAATGTGGTGAAGGGCGCACTAAAGTTTATGCTTAAAGTATGAGAGGAAAGCTAATGAAGGTAATTTTTAATCCGTAATGTGTGGAGTTGAATACGTGTGAAGCTGTTGGAGCATCAGGCTGTTAGTGAAACCGAGGTGTGCAAGATAACATAATAAATGGAGAATGTGGGCATCGATCCCACTACCTCTCGCATGCTAAGCGAGCGCTCTACCATTTGAGCTAATTCCCCAAGACAAGGAGGCGGTCTTTTGCACTTTCTTTTATGTCAAGTGCCTGCAGTGGTCCTTACACAAGATATTTGCTATGGTTAAGGTTCAGGAAACCATACCGGTCAAAGCTAAAATGTAGGGAGTGAACTGAGTGTTAAAACCACACAAGAAAGTGAGAAAACTAATAATGTTTCCGCCCGGTTTCGAACCGGGGACCTCTCGCGTGTTAGGCGAGCGTGATGACCACTACACTACGGAAACAGCCATGGGTATCAAAATTTCCTATTTTCAAGACATGCATTCAAAACGTGCCTAGTAACCGGCTTGGGGTTAGCGTTCGTTGTATTTACTTGTATTATGGGCCAACTAAATCAAAATAATCAAGGTGGTTGTTGGTACTCCACCCGTAGCCTTTGGTGAGCCACTCTGCTACTGACGCCTGAGCACTGAGATCGCACACTGTCAGTGAATTTCTCCCTCTGTGGCTGGTTTACCTCATTGGACTCCATGTCCTCAGCTTCTTCATCCTAGTGGTGGGAAGTGACAGAGCCTCTTTATAAAGGAAAGAGTAACTAATGTTTTATGTGTGTCTGCTGTGTTTTCATCTGTTCATTGATGGACAGTGGCTTGATTTTGTATCTTGCATTATTATGAGTAATCTTGAATGTGAAGACACTAGTGTCTCAGAAAACATTCATTCATTATCATGAACAGAGCAAACATAAGCCCACGACTGGCAATGTTCTCTATTGCTAAATTTGTAGAGGAATTGTCATACTAGTACCTCTCATGGCTGTAATAATTTTAATCACCAAAATTGTGCAAGCATCCTCTTTTTTCCACAACTCACCAACACTGGCTCTTTTCTATATTTGAGGATGGAT
Organism: Grammomys surdaster; assembly: GCF_004785775.1. Classification (NCBI taxonomy): domain Eukaryota; kingdom Metazoa; phylum Chordata; class Mammalia; order Rodentia; family Muridae; genus Grammomys; species Grammomys surdaster. The sequence continues at coordinate 3,400,910 of NW_021604708.1, read as the reverse complement.
AGCCCTTTTTGGAGGACAGGAGTGAGGTAAACTCACTGGGCTCTGAGTCTCATTTTCCTGGTCATTCATGAGTTGGGCACATTTTCATAGATTAGTTTATTCTTTGTCTTCTTTGAAAAACATACAACCTGATTTTTTTTTCTCCATTATGTCAGGCTATTTGTTTTCTACCTATGGTGCTTTGTGTATATTTGGGCATCAACTCCCATGTGATGTGTGGTTTTTTTTCCATGCTTTCTCCTACTCTGTACACTTCCTAGGTCTCTGTTGCTTGTATGCTTGCTTCACTGTGCAGAAGCTTGTGGTTCTGGGTAAGGAGCTGTGTTTTCTGTCTTTGCTTTGGTAGCCTGTGTTTTTAAAATGCATCCAAAACCACAGCCAGACTTGTACAATGGTGCTTTGCCCTTGTGCCTTCTTCTGGAAGTTTTCTTTAATACATTTGGTATTCCCCTTCTGGTGTGTGAGATGCACTCAGTTTCATTCTTCTGTATGCAGATATCCAGATCTCAATACCGTGTATTGAATAGTGTATTCTTTCCCTGTTGTGCCCTCACATTTTTGTTCTCTTTTAGGTTTTGTTGTTTTGTTTTTAGAAAGTTTCACCCAATACCCCAATATGACCTAAAACTCACCATATAGCCCAAGTTTGGTCAATCCTCCTGCCTCAGTCTCTTGATACTGGGGTTGCAAGCACGAATCAATCATAGAAACACACACTCACACATGGACACTCACACATGCACACCGGCTATACCTTAACAACTGTCTGAAGAATGAATTGACTTTCCATTCATAGATCTATTTCATTGGTCTACATATGATGTCAATACTATAGTGTTCGGGTTACCATAACTTTGTAGGCTATATTTCTGAGTCAGATAGTATGATGACTCCAGTTTTGTGGAGTTGGGGGTTTTTTGTTTTGTTTTTGCAGAAATGCTATAATTTCTTTCATTGTTTTCACGCCCTTTTAAACGTTTTATAGTTTTTAACCTGCTGAATAAATGCATTATTTCTATTTTGTAGCTACTGTAAATTCTTTTTCAGGCATTTTGTGGCTAGTGTTTAGAAATGCTGCTGGTCTTTGTGGCTGATACCACACCTTACCTAAATCTGTCAGTTCTAGGTGTTTTGAATCTTCAATCCCCACCTGAGGTTGCCCTCCTGCTACCCAACATACACTTGAGCTTTTAAATGAACACTTTTGCTGGACTCTGGAGTCTCTTTCTAAATTATTTTATTGAGGAGACCAAGGAAAGAGGCTGGCCTCCCTCATAAACTTACCCTACTCCAGCACTGACTCAAAGTTTTCATGAGGTAGATCAGAGGATTGGGACATAATGTTCCAATACTGAGTTATGAGAGAGCTAGCCTAGGAAGCTTTCAGCAGTAAGCAGCTTAAATGAGGTGGTTTTATTGTCACACCCACAAATCTGGGGACAGAAATGACAGTGGCTACTGCAGTGTCTCCTGATGTCATTGGGATCTATGCTCCTCCTGATGACCTGGGCTCCTAACACTCACATGGCAGTTCACAACTGTCAACATCAGGGGATGTAATGTCCACTGTGCCAGACATACATGAGCATACTCACTCATACACATAAGAAATTTAAAAAAAAAAACCAATTTTAAAAAAAGAGCAAGGAGCTGGGCAGTGGTGGTGCACGCCTTTAATCCCAGCACTTGGGAGGCAGAGGCAGGCGGATTTCTGAGTTCGAGGTCAGCCTGGTCTACAGAGTGAGTTCCAGGACAGCCAGGACTACACAGAGAAACCCTGTCTAGAAAAACCAAAAAAAAAAAAAAAAAAAGAGCAAGGATAGGCAGTGGTGGTGCATTCCTTTAATCCCAGCACTCAAGAGGCAGAGGCAGTGGAGGAGGCAGAGGCAGGCAGATCTCCGTGAGTTCAAGTCCAGTCTACACTACAAAGCAAGGTCCAGAGCAGCCAGGATGGTTGATTACACAGAGAAACCTAGTCAAGAAAAAACTAAACAAATAAACAAATAAAAAAAAATGAAAGCACTCTTCCTCATATTTAACCCTCATCAGTCTGTAACTAATTTCCAGGGATAGCCTTCACATAAACTAATCCATGGTCCATATCGCCAACTGAGATGCAGCAAGTATGGGCACAATGACCTTAACTGCACACGACTCCACTTTGCATTACAAGTAGGAGTCCGCTAGCTTTGGCTGTGACTCCACACCACAGATCCCACAGCTAGTAATGAAGTCATAATGCACTTTCTGAGCCTGAAAAACACTTTGTCCTATCTTCTTCTTTTCCTCCTCCTCTTCTTCCTTCTCCTTCTTTTCCTCTTCTTCCTCTTCCTCCTCCTCCTCCCCACTTCCTCCTCACCATGTAGCCCTGGCAGTCCTGGAACTCACTATATAGACCAGGTTGGCCTTGAACTCACAGACATCTACCTACCTCTTGCCTCCAAAGTACTGAGATTAGAGGTTTGTACAAAGTCCAGCCAACACTTGCTTTTGTCACTTGTTTTTGTTTCATTATTGGGCTCTATTCACACAGACCAACCACAGATTAGTATATTTCCCCTTAACTTTCACTCCGTTCTTACCATTGTTCCTGTAGAAGAGGCTTGACGTGGACAGAGTAGGCTAACAGAGACCCAGGAGAAGATGTAATTCTGACTTTTATTAGCTATGTGACTGTTTAGACCAAGAACTTCCTGACACTCCTTATCACTGTCATAAGTAGATGACATTTCCTAACCTGGTTGTCAAAGCAAACATTACAGGTAGTAGAGTGTAGAAAGTGTATTATTTAGGATTCTTATAAAACCTCTCCTCACAGCAACTCAAAGAATTAGTGAATATTTGTTTACCAAACTGAAAGACTAACAAGTCAAGGATAACGTTGGATCTTCACACTAATAACACCAGGGTAAAAACATCAACAATTACTGTAAAACAGGAGGAGCTACTCCAGAGATAAGACAGTGCTTTGGCCCCACAGAAGCAAGATGCTCACCTTAGAAGTGACCACTTCATGAGCTAGGTGTTATCAGACCCTCCAAGTCATAAAGTGGGACATGCACAGCAACAGTCTGTTATCTAATGGAAGTGGTATATATTCGAGCAGGTCCTGAAGGCACAAGCAAGTTACATAAAGAAGTTGCTCAAATACCTATGGCTTCTACTCTCGTTACAATGCCATCTGCTGCCAAGCATGTGCCTATAGTCTCATGGCTGTTCCCTATCATCGACTGACTGAAGAAGAGAAGATTAGGACCTGGCTTACAGATGGTTCTGCATGTTATGCAGGCACCACTCAGAAATGGACAGCTGCAGCATTATAACCCTTTCTGGGACAACCCTGAAAGATACAGGTGAAGGAAAATCTTCACAGTGGACAGAACTTCAGGCAGTACACATGGTGTTACAGTTTGTTTGGAAGAAGAAATGGCCAGATGTGCGATTGTTCACTGACTCATGGGCTGTAGCCAATGGGTTGGCTGGATGGTCAGGGACTTGGAAAGATCACGATTGGAAAATTGGTGAGAAAGACATCTGGAAAGAAGTGTGTGGATAGATCTCTTCAAATGGGCAAAGGATGTGAAGATATTTGTGTCCCGTGTAAATGCTCATCAACAGGTGACTTCAGCTGAGGAGGAGTTCAATGATCAAGTGGATAAGGCGATCCGTTCTGTGGACAGTCCGACTCTTGCCCCAGCTATCCCTGTCATTGTTCAATGGGCACATGAACAAAGTGGACATGATAGCAGAGATGGAGGTTATGCTTGGGCTCAACAACATGAACTTCCACTCACCAAGGCTGACCTGGCTACAGCTGCTGCTGAATGCCAGGTCTGCCAACAGCAGAGACCAACACTGAGCCCCAGATATTGCACCATTCCTCGAGGTGACCAGCCAGCAACCTGGTAGTAGGTTGACTACACTGGACCACTTCCTCCGTGGAAAGGACGTTTTGTTCTTACTGGAGTACTTATTCTAGTTATGGATTTGCCTTTCCTCCACATAATGCTTCTGCTAAAACCACCATACACAGACAGAATGCCTTATCGACCGTCATGGTATTCTGCACAGTATTGCTTCTGACCAAGGAACTCATTTCACAGCCAGAGAAGTGTGACATTAGGCCTATGATCATGGAATCCACTGGTCTTACCATGTTCCATACCTTCCTGAAGCAGCTGATGTGATAGAAAGATGGAATGGCCTTTTGAAGTGTCAATTAGGTGGCAGCAGGATGGAGGGCTGGGGCAGAGTTCTTCAGAAGGCAGTAAATGCTTTGAATCAGCATCCAATATATGGTATAGTTTCTCCCATAGCCAAGATCCATGGGTCCAGGAATCAAAGGTGGAAAAGGGAATAGTTCCACTATCACACCTAGTGACACTCTAGGAAAATTTTTGCTTCTTGTCCCCACAACTTTAGGTTCTGCTGACCTAGACGTTTTTGGTTCTAAGTGTATGTGTGTGTTGGGGTTGGGGGTGCGCTCCTACAGGAGCCACAACAAACATTCCATTGAACTGGAAGCTCAGATTTCCCCCTGGTCATTTTGGGCTTCAAATGCCCTTGAACCAACAGGCTAAGAACGGAATAACAGTGTTAGGAGGGATGATAGATCCAGATTACCATGGGGAAACTGGATTGCCTCTCTACAATGGAGGTAAGAAGGATTATGTCTGGAGTGCAGGAGATCCCTTAGGGCATCTCTTAGTACTACCATGTCCTGTGATTAAAGTCAATGGGAAACTACAACAGCCTAATCCAAGCAGGATGACAAAGGATGCAGACCCCTCAGGAATGAAGGCATGGGTCACTCCTCCAGGAAAAGAGGCTGGACCTGCTGAGGTGCTTGCCGAGGGTGGAGGAAATCAGAATGGGTGGCAGAGGAAGGTAGTTATAAATACCAGCTAATGCCACGTAAACAGTTGCAGAAACAAGGATTATAAAGTAGTATGAATGTTTCTATTCTATTTTGTTAAGAACACGTTTGTCTTTCTTCCATTTGCTTTAACATTAATTGGCATTTAAATTGAGCTACTAAAAGGGACACTGCCCCATTGTAAATTTACAAATGTGCTTGTGTCTGTATGAGGAACAGTTATATCATGTTAGGCATACTCATGACCTTGGTATTGTTTCATGTGGACAAATTATTTGTGTCAAGTTGACAAGGGGTAGATTGTAGTGGCTATTCCTGGTTGTCAACTTAACTATAGCTGGAGTGAACTACAATCCTGAACTGGAAGGCTCACCTGTGATCCTGATCTTGAGGCTGGGAGACACAAGTTTTTGACCTGGATCTTGGCATGGAAACCTTGAGGCATAGTGGCTATGAATCCCAGGAGACTACCGAAAGCAGATCTCTTGAGTTCAAGGTCATCTGGGACAAAACAAGTCCTAGATCCAGGCGTGGTGGTACACATCTTTAATCTGGGCCATGCCTTCTGCTGGAGATCTACATAAGGACACTGGAAAAAGGAAGACTCTTCTTCGCCTGCTTGCCTTGTGGGACTGAGCAACTGCTAGGGCCTTGGACTTACATTCACGGCTACTGCTGACCATTGATGGGGAGTTGGACTACAGACTGTAAGTCATCAACACATTCCCTTACTACGTAGAGACTACCCATAAGTTCTGTGATTCTAGAGAACCCTGACTAATACAGGAGCATTGGGAGTGTATCTCTCGAGTAACTGAGTTTCATGGGTGGAGAAGAATCATACCTGTGCTAAAGTAACTTGAGAGGCATGTGTGGCTTCAAAAGAAGTTGAAACTTACTGAATGAAAAACTAAAAAACATATAAAAATAAATTATTTTTTACTTTCAAATATAAACCTCAAATTGGACCACTAATCCAATTCCTGTTAAGTCAGCCCCCCACCACAGTGAACAAACACCACAGACCACTACCCTAATGGAAGGTAAGTCCACTCTTCCAGCCAGAAACTATCAGGTGCCCACTGAGAAAGAGGCAGGCAATCAGAAATCAAACAAAATGCAAAAGGCACCTACAGTGGTCTTTATCCTGGATAGGACGAGTAAGGTTCTCAGTCTGGCACTTACAGGATTTGGTCAAAGTAGGTAAAAGACACCAACAAAAAAGGCCTTTTACCAGACTCTTGGTTTGTGGAATAGAGAAAACATCTGCCTAGATGGTTACACTGTGCAGGAGACAGATCAGAAGGGGGCAGAACTGGTTTCTTCTTCCATCAGAAGTCCCTTACTGGCTATGGTTCTTCCTTGCTCTCTGCAGGTAGAGGGGCTCCAAAGATCCTGGCAAGGAGCCCTCGGTTGGATCGGGCCTGGTCCTGGATGGTAGCCAGCTGAGCTCGTTCCCGCCCTCCTGGCCGTGCTGCTTTCCGGTCCCTCAGCTCCTGCTCAGTAGGACGCTGAGTAAATGTCCAGGAGCTATTTGGTCGAGTAGCATCCCCATCAGCTGCAAGGAAGCGTTGTCCCTGTTCTACATTTCGAAGATAGAAGTCAGTCTCTCGCTTTGCTTGGGCGACTTCTGCTCTCAGGCGTTGCCTTCGTACCTGGCGCTCAAAAGCAAGGTGTTCACTGAGGTGGGACCAAGTAAAACGATGCAAATACTGTGTGTGGGCAGGAAAACAAGAAAAGGTCAAGATAGGGAAGACCAGAACAGAAGAAACTGGGAGCTGCTTAGATCTAGCAAGAAGGATGGGGTGCCCTGGGCTAGAGCTAGAAGGAAGAATGAAAGAATGGCAGAGAAACTTAGAATCTCACCTTGAGGTTCCACAGGTCATAACGGAAGGGACTGAGCTTTCGGGCGCCCATGGGCGTATTATGTAGACTGGCTGCCACTCGCTTGGCTATGCGCTTGTCTCGGAACTCCACCCAGCCTTCCGTATAGTCCTTGCTATATTTAGCTCCCTTCTTTCCTCCTGCGGCCGCGGCTGCCTTCTTTTTGCGTTTCACAAAGCGGTCTGTGGGCCAAACACAACGCACACCCTGGTCAAGCACCCACTGAGACACACCTCAGTTTGGCCAGAAGTCCAAATCTGCTTGTTTAGGTGCTGCTTTACAGTTGTTGATGGATTAGGGCTGTCTGTAAGGTGCAGCTTCTCTTTTAACTCATTCTTCTCGTTAAATAACAACTTTCTCAACGTAATAATGGCACCAGTCCCCACCTCCAATTCCAAATTGTGTGTGTCAAGAGGTGGAAGAGGCTGAAGGAGGCTAATCAAACAGTTTCAGGGACTATTTGAAAATCGAGGGGGCTGGAGAGATGGCTCAGTGGTTAAGAGCACTGACTGCTCTTTCAGAGGTCCTGCGTTCAATTCCCAGCAACCACATGGTGGCTCACAACCATCTGTAATGGGATCTGATAACCTCTTCTGGTGTCTGAAGACAGCTACAGTGTACACATATAAAAAATAAGTAAGTAAATAAATAAATTTTTAAAAAAAATCGAGGGTATCTTTCAGGCCTTTTTAGAGCACTATCTGTATCCACTCACCCTTTCCATTTTCCTTCCCCGCCCCTGGCACCTAAGGGACATGAGTGCTGCATACTTACAGCTAGTAGGGAGCCACAGCCTTCCAAGAGCCAGCACCCCAAGCCCCATACATGTACTGCCAAGAAAATAGGTCGTGCCCGCCTGCCGGCATCGCCACCCTCTCCTTTTGACGCAGGACTTACCCTCGGCCTGGAAGAAAACGCGTCCCACCTCGCCGTAGGCGCTGAGCAGGTTGCGTACGTGCAGGGGCCGGAATCGCGGCGGGACGTGGCCCAAGTACACAATACCCGGAACTATCTTTTTCTTTTTGCTGCTGCTGCTGCTGCTGTTAGCCGCTTCCTCGGGCCCCTCCTGCTCCTCCACCACCTCTGCATTCAGCACTTCCTCTTCCTCCATCGCCGCCTTTTGCTCCTCCACCAACTCTCTTGCCTTCACCATGGGAGCTATGCGGAGCGCGACAGCCGTAGATCTGTCGCTATCTGATGACGCACATCCTGAGAGCCAATCTGAAGGTCGGGCCAAGAAGTGACGTAAATCCTGGGTGCCGTTCTACGGCGGGGCGGGGCTGACAGGCTGATGGGGCGGGACGAGGCTGACGGGCCGGGGCGGGGCAAGCCCCTCAGACTGAGAGCCGCAAGTCCTGGTAGAACCTCTGTCGTGTGTGTAACCCTGATCTGAGGCAAGCTCTCACGGAATATTTTTTAATTTTTTAAAAAACTGCGTATGAATGATTTTTGCCTCCAGGCACCAAGAGCGTGCCTTAGTGCCTCTCGCGGGATTTTTTCAGAACAGTGTTGAGAGAGTGTGTTGTAGAGACCAAAACAGCATTTTCTTCCAGGACGGTGGTGCGAATGTGGTTGAAGGGATAACTCACACGTTAAAAAATATTTTATGAAGTGCAACTTGTAAACTTTAGTCTGACCTTTGAAGTTTTAATTATTTGAAGTTTCAACTGAGTTTTAAACATTTAAAAAAGTTTTTGAAGCAGCTTATAAATTTGCACATATACTTTTGGAATTTTAATTGGATTTGCGGTTTTAAAAATTTAAACGCGCCTTTAGTAATTCTACACTTTACCTTGTGAATATTTAAATCTGTAAACGTATGAGTAAAAAGCTTGTTTGACTGTTGTGTTCGAATCTTTTGCAAGTTGATGGATGAGTAGCAGTTCTCAGTTCAGCTCACTGCCCCGTGCAGCCTCGGAACAGCCGCCAGGGGGCGCGGTCCGTACACCAGCTGGCCGCCTGCGTCGCTAAGAGGTAAGGTCTCGCTGTTGGGACCAGCGCAGTGGCCACAGCTATGCTTCAGGCTCCTAAAAGCTGCTGCTGACTCTCGAGCGATGCTGCCAGAAATGATGTACTAGCTTTCCCTCCTGCTTTACTGACAGAGCCTAAGATGACCCTGGGGACTTAACTTTTCCCTTACCAAGGCCCTACATAAATTTTTTCATCCTTTATCGTCACGAAAATTATAGAAGACAGAAGCCAGAGCAACCGTGTCCGCAGACTCTGGGTGTTACCCAATTTGTAAAGCTCAAGTGCGTCTGAGGACCTAATAACTAAACCTGACTTTGGGAACTTTCATTGAAGAGAACTTGCTGTTGGTTACCTCTGCTCCTTTTATTAAAAGTGAGTGTGGCGAGAAAAGACCCCTACTTTTCATTTTTAAAAATGGTGACATTTGAGAGCGTCTTATAAAGTTACTTCAAAACATTGAGAGCTGGGGGAGGGGCACATGTAGAGAAGATACAAGAGTGTGACGGCTAAGTGGCAACACCTGATGCTTTCTCTACTTTGTGCTTGAAATTGTTGTTAATGAAATATTTATACACATTAAATGTCAAGTAAACTGGAAGTAGTGGCAACTCTGTAATCCTCAGGTCTTGGGAGATGGGAAAGAAAGGAAGTTCCAGACCAACCTGGGTTACAAGAGAGACCCTTTGAAATGTTTGTAGGTAAGCATAGAGAGGATCGTGAAGAATCATTGAGTCGTCAGTGAATGAACTTGAGAAATAGTCGTGCAAGGAATCTTCTCTCCGTTAACCCTTATACTGACTCAGTCTGAATTTCGTGGAAAATAACTGCTTCTGGCAATTCAAGGGATACTTTAATCATTTTACTTCTTTGTACTGTACGGCATCTAAGGTTTGTTTATCTTACCTCAAATCCTACAATTGAGTATTTTAAGTGACTTAAGTTCACTACATTCTCCAAATTTCCTTAAAAATTCTAGGATTCCTACCACCAAAAAGTCACTCCTTCGAGCCGGATTCGAACCAGCGACCTAAGGATCACTCCATTAGCACTCTACAGTCCTCCGCTCTACCAACTGAGCTATCGAAGGGAGATATTTAGCCTTTCTTTAACATTTGTAAAATAGTTGGTGGATTTGTTCTGATTTGTATTGAAATACGAGAAAATGTTTTTTGGGACACCAGGATATTCTAAAACTAATTTTAGCTAGTGATCCCATAACAGGTGTTTAAGAACACGTTTGAGTTTAATGCTTTTAATGTATAAGTGTTTTACATTTCCAACAACTGCTCCTAAGAATGTTCACTAGCCCTTCCAGACAGGACCGTCCACTACCTTTGTTACCCTTTCCCTGCTGTGCTGTCCAGTCTCAGCACCTCCTTTATTAAAAATGAGTGAAAATGGTAACATAGACAAACAATACCATCCTGAAGCAGAGCTATTGCCTACTTCAAGGAAACTCGTGATTCTCCTTTCTGAACAAGGGAAACCAGGGGTAGACACAAATGCATGACACAGAAAACTTGAGAGGCCTTTGACAAGTAGGAAAGGAGTGGTACATATTATTTTCCACAATTGTAGTGGGGCAAATAAATGAAACCTCTCTCTCTCTCTCTCTCTCTCTCTCTCTCTCTCTCTCTCTCTCTCTCTCTCTCTCCCTCTCTCTCTCTCTCTCTCTCTCTCTCTCGCAAAAAGTTTAACTATCTCATTTTTAAGTGTGCTGTCATGCTCTGCTAGCAAATACCTACAGTGCCATTCAGTTTCCTGATCCTAAGAGAGAAAATGAATCTGTTAGGAAAAACAAAGAGCCATCCGGGGATATTTTTATGGAATATATGAAAGGTTTGGATATTATAAATTATGTCACGTATAAAAATGTTTCTAGCGTGTTTATATATTTTTTACAAATGTTAAAGAGATCTATAACAACTTCCTTCGATAGCTCAGTTGGTAGAGCGGAGGACTGTAGAGTACTGATATAGTGATCCTTAGGTCGCTGGTTCGAATCCGGCTCGAAGGAATAGTCTTTTGAAAAAGTCTCACCATGGTGACAATCCTAGGATTTTCAAGAAAATTTGGAGAATGCAGTGAACCTACCTCACTTCAGTGAACCTATGTCACTTGAAATACTTAAATTGTAGAATTTAGGGTAAAATAAACAAACCGCACGTGCTGTGCTGTACAATACAAAAAATAAAGCGATTAAGGTATCCCTTGAACTGCCAGACGCAGTTACTTTTCACGAAATCCAGACTGGATCATGAGAAGGGGTAACGATGAGAAGATGCCTGTACATATAAACAGCTCCATAAAAGATCGTTTCACTAAAATGAAAGCTCTAAGCTAAATGTACTTCAGAGGCATAAACTTGACTCTCTTCCAAATATGAACTTGTAAAGACTGTTTAATTAGTACTGAAGTTCTTGTTGTATTTTATACTATCTTTTGATGGTATAAATAGCATTAAAAGACACCTCCTTCGAGCCGGATTCGAACCAGCGACCTAAGGATACCAACAACTATTCTACAGTCCTCCGCTCTACCAACTGAGCTATCGAAGGGAGGTATAAAGTTTGCTTGACTTATCAAATAGCTGATTATTTTGTTCTATTTTCTGATTTACTTGAAATGCAGGTAACCATCAGGAAAGTCTTTTAAGGTCTTCACGGCCTTTGTCCTACCGTGTTACCCTCTCTCTTTAGGGGCTCCTCTCTCTATTAAAATGGAAATGGCAGCGATACCATAGACGGACAGTACCATCCTGAAGCAGAGCTGTTGCCCAGTTTACCTTAGAAACGTGGAAAATCAAGAGTGAATGCAAAAGCATGAGACACGAAACTTAAGAAGCTTTTGATATGTGTTTTAGATTGGTTTCTATTACTGTGTTAAAATACTATGACCAAAAGCAACTTGGGGAGGAAAGAGTTTATTTAACTTAAATGTCTTGATCACACAGTTCATCATAAGGGGAGCCTGGGCAGAAACTAAAGCAAGGAGGCAGCCACTTGAAGGCAGAAAACGAAATCGATAACATGGAGGGGTGCTGCTTACTGGCTTGCTCACCGTAGTTTGGTCACCCTGCTTCTTATATAACTCAGAACCACTTGCCTAAGGGTGGCATTACCCACAGTGGGCTGAGCCATTCCAACCAATCGTTAATTATGTAAAAGCTCCCACAGACTTGCCTACAAGTATTTTCACAACAGAGGTCCCCTCTTCCAGACGATTAGCTTATGTCAAGCTGAGAAAAACTAATCACAGCATGCATTTAGTAACGCCCTGGCCCATGTTATGTTGCACAATTACACTGGAGCAAATAAATATAACATAACAACATATGCTTCAAACTTAATACATTTAATCACTCCATTTTTATGCTGCTATGCTTGGTTGGAAACACCTATGGTGCTACTCAGCTTCCTGGTGCCTGAAACAGAAAAATGAGCACCATGGGGAATGCATAGGAAGCCATCCAGGGAGACTTTTATTTGTTGGAGTTTATAACTTTTAAAGTCTATTAATTATGAAAGGCTAGGAGCAGAGACTGCATAGGAGAGAAGCTGGAAAGCTGAAGGAAGGCTGTAAGGAGCTGGAACAGTCTAGGTGCACCAGAAAGTCTCTGAGAAAGAAAAACCAAAACACACACGCCGACAACAAAATCAGACGCTGGAGATGTTTACAAGCTCTGCCTGGATTCTTCTGCTTCAATCACTTCAGTTGCTGGAATTCCAGGCGTGGGTCTCTACATCCATCATCTCTCATTTTCAGAGACTCCTCTTCAATAGACTCCGCTCGTAGTGGAGAGGAAAAGAGGGAAACAGGGACCGGGTTCCTCTTTTATAACCTTACATCGACCTTTCCTCAATACTACCGTCTCAGATGAAACGACCACACATTTTAGGTATGTGTAGAACCGTCACAGGTGGGGCAGAGTGTGGTTGGGGACACACTATGTAAAGGGATTGAACTGATAATGGCTTTATCTGGGAAACGGTACGTTACATTTTGCTTTGCGTTAAGCTTGGTCTGGCCTCATAAAAGTTTTTATTAAATGTCAAGACCACAGGGGACCCCACTGGCTGTCGCATATATCAAATTCCTGGTTAAAAAAAAGAGAGAGAGAGAAAAGAAAAAGCCAAGTGTTATGAACAGAGGACACATTCTACACGGCGGAGAGCAGGTGGGAGGAGGTATCCTAGATAGGTCTAAACGACCAAGTACCCATCAAAACACTCCTCCTTCGAGCCGGACTCGAACCAGCGACCTAAGGATACCTCATAGGTAAACCCCACTACAGTCCTCCGCTCTACCAACTGAGCTATCGAAGGATATAAACAGGGTCTACTTAGTAATATTATCCGGTCTCGATTTTGCTTCATTAACGCCATAACTATTTCTTTAGGTGTTCTCAAACATTGGACATACTCTGTATAGTGATGCGCATAGTTTCAAGAAAAACAAAACAAAATAACTTGTAAGATTCCCTGTCCTTGATCCTCTCCTAGATGTTCTGTGGCCGGCCTGTCCTTTCTTGATTACATCTTTTTTCTTAAATTTATCTAGGTTTGCTAGATTAATAATATTGCATCAAGTATGAAACAATTGGAGAAGCCAGTTGTGGGTTGTAGACAACCATGGCCAGTTTATTTTGGTGCTTGGGTATTTCTTCCTGAAAGCCTGGAGGTGGCACCCTTTAGCAACTGCCAAAACTTCAGTATGAATTTTCAGACATTCCTCATCTTCGACCACAACTGAGCGTTTGGGAAGTTAACAACCAATCCAGTGTTACTTGAACCCCAAAATTTGTTCCTGCTGAAAACCTCATAGTGGGAGTGTAACCATGCAGCAGATGGATTTATGCCTTCGGAATGGGCTAGCCTTTCCATCCTCTTCCACGCCCACACTTCTCATAGTCATTTCAAAGATAAATCGAGGCCAGATTGGGCAGATTGTGTCCAGTAAGAAGGAAGACTGTAGACAGTGGTGAGTGTCAGGCCAAGTCTAACTCTGAGAGGAGTAACAGTGGGTTTCTATACAAAATTTCAGCATCTGAGATTTAAAATATCTTATGCGGAGGGAGCTTCTTCGCACAGAAAGCCATTCTCTTGTCAATCCTGACTGTAATGAATAAGCAAAAGAGAAAAGAAAGTGTTGAGGGTGGTCTAAAGACGCTGGAAAGGCCTCCTTGCACAGCTCAGAAATAGAGGGTCAGGTTTGGGGATGTGTGTTTCTTTTTCTTTTCTTTCCTTTTCTTATTTGTTTATTCATTGATTCCTTCATACTTACAGGACCTTGTTTTCTAGCTCTGACTAGCTGGTATTCATGTAGCAATCCAGGTAGGCCTCCAACTCAGCCCCCCAGCTGCTGAGACACACCACCCCAAAACTGGCTCTAGAATCACTGACTTAAATGTTTCACTTTCTTTCTTCTAGTTATTATCTTGCTCCGATTTTATTGAGTTTTTAAAAATAAACATTAAGCACACAAGCGGAAGTCTCTTTTATAAGCTTTCAGAAGAACAGGCAATTGGACTTGTGCTTGTTGACTAGGGACCTCACTCACTACGGTCCTATCTAAAACCTGGAACATCATGACTTCGGGGTCCTTTTCGACTATACAATGAATTTCAGGCTGTCGAGGGCTAGCTACATGGCTCTACCTCAAAATTACGAGCGTCTCGATATTTACTTTGAAAAATTAATTTTGAAACTCTTCGAAATAGTGCCTGTAGAATCCAAAGGAAAGCGAAATTAACCAGGACAGACGCCATCAGTCTTGGCCATGTGGCCTCCGGCATTAATTTAAAGAAGAGGTGGGGGGAAGGAGGAGGAGGAGGAGGAGGAGGAGGAGGAGGAGGAGGAAAAGAAAAAAGAAAAGAAAAAGAGCCAGACAAAGGACTGACCTTGAAGAGCGAGACTACTTGAGCTGTAGAGATCAAAGAGTCGATTTCTGGACCCAGTTGCGTCAGTCGTGGAAGTTAGTAGACGTGAAGGATTGTGAAGATTGGTTGCGGACCAAAAAGTGAGCTAAAGTCTAGCCTAGGAAACTAGATTATTTTTCTCGGCCGAATGTTTAATTCCCATCTGGCATCTGGTTTCTATGCACAGGGTCCCAGCATTAAGTTCTTGCCAATTCCAGCACCGTTGTTTCAGTGATCTCTGCGTCCTGGCCCATTTGTACGCACCCTTGTGCGGTCCTCGGAACGGTACTGTCTGTCGTCTATAGGGCGCAAGTAACTCCAGGACTCTTCCGTGACCACCAAGCCACGATCTTACACTTTTAGCTTCGTTTTGCTTTGTAAAACAAGATGGCCTCAAAGAAAGGGCAATTCTCCTGCCTTGGGCCTCCTTTCTTCCCCTCCCCTACAGTTCTGGAATTATAAAACATTACACCTAATCCAGGAAAATCTTTCTTAAATATTCTGTTTTACCTTCTACATTTCCGTTTCTATCATCTTGTCCGGATTTCATTGGACTTAAAAACAATCGAATCAACAAACCCACTAACACCTCCTCCATCCCTCCCCACCCCCAGAATCTCTATTTGGTGGATTGAAAACACTAGCTAGCATTGAATTACATCTAGATATCAAAAAGGAGCAAGGTAGCAGCCAACTCCTATCAGAAGGGGAATTAGCTCAAATGGTAGAGCGCTCGCTTAGCATGCGAGAGGTAGCGGGATCGATGCCCGCATTCTCCAGTTTTGCATCTGCCCGTTTCTTTTCCCATCATACCTTGCTAGAGTAAGAACAGCCAACTCCGTCACTCTCAACCTCCAGTTACATTTCTCAGCAACCCGGAAAAGCCTAGTTCTTACCACACACTGTTCTCCAGGAAATGGCCGAGTTCTTTGAGATTTCCCTCTCGGCTTCAGAGCTCTGGAGTTTTGTTACTGTCGAGAGAATTTTCAAACCTACACTTCCAGTAGTTATATTTTAATAAACTCTTTCATTTCACGTGTTTCCTGTTTTCCTATCACATTCTCAACAGCTGTAAGCAAACGCATTACCTTTGTTAATGAGACAGTGAAACGTATATAGGTCGTTTGCATCTAGGTCGTTTGGTTTTTTTTTGTTTCAGTTCAATTACCGGTACTGGAATATCCCGAAATATACTCCAAGATATGGAAAGAAATGTAGGACTCTATGTAGGTTGGAACTTATTGCACCTTGCAGAAACACCTAGTTCAGGAGTATCTAATTCTATCCGAGGCCCAAAC
Source organism: Grammomys surdaster (assembly GCF_004785775.1). NCBI lineage: Eukaryota > Metazoa > Chordata > Mammalia > Rodentia > Muridae > Grammomys > Grammomys surdaster. The sequence goes on along the minus strand of NW_021604708.1, from coordinate 3,384,964 downwards.
GTTATATATATATATATATATATATATATATATATATATAATTTTACTTTTGCGCACAGCTCACTTTCAAAACACGAGATCATCCGGAGTTGCCAGCTCAGATCGGTCTGCAACCAAAAACCTCGTGGTTTTTCATGCTTCTAATTAAAGAGCGTTATGATTTACTCCAAAACTTGAAAATAATTTGTTAAGAGAATAAAAGTTCTGACACATGAGATGGAAGGTAAGAAATTGCAAAGCACAAAGCCCTTGTAAAACTTTGATGTCTTGAACTGAAATCTTTGTCAATTATTTTGTCTTATTTGATATTAACCTCTTCTCGTTGACACTCTTCCACAGGAGAGCAGGAGTAACATAGTTTAAAGGAATTAGCACAAAATTAGCAAATACGTTCTACTGATATGTGAGATTTCCTTTGAACTAATCTCCTCTTGCATTTCTCCCCTAAAAACTGCCATTTCGTTTCCAGCAATGCTATTTGTTTCATTTGGTTTGGTTTGGTTTGGTTTGGTTTGGTTTGGTTTGGTTTGGTTTGTCTTTTTTTTTTTTTTTTTTTTTGAGAGAAACGCTCTAGCAGCGTTTTATAGCCCTTGCAGCCCATTAAAGTCGCCTGTATAGCTTTTGAAATTAGCGTCGCCTAGGTTGTAAAATGTCTCCAGGTCATTCTGATATACACCAATTTCCCCCCAGCCTCTTGAAACAAACAAACGAAACCATCGTAACATAATTAAATCAAGAAGCTTAAATGAACAACATTTCCCTCCTGTCTAGAAGTGAAAGGAAGCTGCAGGCTGAGAAACTTGCGGCTGAGGTCCAGCTGCTGAGAACTGTCTGACCACTGGAGGGCGCGCGTGCCCCAACGATTACCCACAGGCCTTGGATTCACTTTCGGCCACGAGGTGGGTTGAGCGCGCACACGCGGCCCCAAACCTCGTGCCTACAGGGTGTCCCCGGTCCCTTTATTCAAGGGCACAAGGATCTCCAGGGGTTACGTGTACTATGACGTCAAAGCCTTACAGAGAACAATTTTTAAAACTTACATTTTACATCGAGAATACTGTTGGGCTCTTTCAGATATGGAAAATGACGCTCAGTTCTCACGGAAATGCCCCGCCAAATCCAAAAAGTAGAGGTTCCTTCGAGCCGGATTCGAACCAGCGACCTAAGGATATCCAGGAGATACACCTACAGTCCTCCGCTCTACCAACTGAGCTATCGAAGGACCCACGTGTACTCACTTCCTTACTTGGGATGCCATCTCTGCGTGAGGTTAGAGTCTCATAATCATTGTACAAGTAACAGCTGCTTCTTATTTTTTTAATTTGTATTCACTCATCCTCTTATTTTATTTCAGTACCTCTTCACAACCAAATTTCTGCGACTTTGCCCCTGAAGAAAATGGAAGTTTGAAAACCATTATTAAAAGCAAAATTATTAAGGACTTTGAGAGGACCATCTTTTACTGCGGTGAATTTAAACAGCTCATTTACCCCCGTTTATCAGCAAAATTTGAGACGTGTTAGTCTGTAGTTGCAGCAAAACTCTATGGTTGGTCCGATGTGGTTGAGTACATTTTTAATCCTAACACCAGGGAGTCGGGAGTAGTGAGATCTCAGTGAATTCCAACCCCTGGTCCACATAGTGAGTTCAGGACCAGCCAAAGTGAGAGCCTGTGTAAACAAACAAAAAAAAACAAACAAAAATAAGAAAAGATAAAGATGAATAAAAATAAGACAATGGGAGGAGAAGCATACTAAAATGTCCTTTAACTGACATTGGTCTCTGTCGATTAACAAGGAGACCGCATTAACTCTTAATTTAAAAATGACCATCAAGATGAAGTTAATATAGTTTTAAATTTTCAGTCTCCATGCTGGGTTAAAGTAGAATTCAGATGCAAATTAATTTGATAGTATTAGATTTCCTTCCAGCTTCCTTGAGATCATGGGGAGCTAGCTCCAAATGGCTTATTCTTCCTTATTCATGACAGACACATCTGACATCAGAAATCTGTCTTATTCTTCTCCAGATTCTATTAAAGATCATTGTGTGGTTATACGTTGGAGTCACACATATAAGCCAACAGTCCCCCACCCCAAACTAGACCACTAGTGGACTAGCAGTGTCCACTCCCCTGTGGTTGTCTGCTGTTGTTCAATGTTTTGTGGGATTTTGTTGTTTTGTTTGTTTGTTTCCCTGAACAAGAATAAAAAGCAGGCTATTAATTACTTAGCTGAGCACTAACCTCTTCAAGTCTTCAAGAAATATCGGAGTAAATTAAATATAACGTTCTATCTCTTTCCTAACTCCAGCTGATTGAATGGGTTGTCTTATTTTAGCTTATTACAGATGTATTTAATATTGTCTATTTTGTCTAAATACACTTTCACAGGCTCAATTCCATGATTATTGTTTAATCTAAAATGAGAACTTTCCAAAATAATAAATAAATTCTTGGAAGAATACAACTTCTTCCTCCTCTTCTCCCCTCCTCCCCTTCCTCTCCCCTTCCCCCTCCTCCCCCTCCCCCCCTCCTCCTCGGCTTCGCATTATTCACCAAAGCATAAATTCAAGAGTGATCTCACTGTCACCACTTGAAGAAGAAAGCAGGCCCTTGAGCAACACCCTGTCCTCCATGAGACACCTGTGTGGCGACTTGAGTGGAAATCCATCCCACGGAGCAGATAGTTTGTGTTTTGTGCACTTCAATCCAGAAGACTTTCCAAGAGGTAGCACCTAACTCAGTTACATCCCGCACGGAGGCTCTCTTGAACTGTGATCCGAGATGGCGGAGGACCTTTATTACATGCTGTTCCTTTCTGTGGTCCCCTCGACTGTCTGTTCAGGTAACCTTTGAGCAAAGGATTTCCTGTTTCCTTCATCTAAGGTCCAGTCTGTCTCACAAACTGCACTAAGTCCCTGCACCTCTGTATCCTTTTTGTGTTCTTAAATTGCCGAGGCTTTCTAAAGTATACACTTACCTGCAGAGATCAAATACTGTGCCTGAACAGGCTAAATTGATCATAGTGTCTCGACCTGTGCCCTTCACCGACAGCTTTGATAAATTCAGAAGTATTTCTATCCCTATATAATCCTGCAGGCAAACCCTCAGATGACTGTTTTCTTATTTTATTTATTTGTTATTTATTTATTTAGGCCATGCCAATCTCTCACCAAAACAGTGTGTAAGCTGCCTGCAGGTGATCTGTTACTAGAAAAACTCACATAAGATTTTTTAAAGTCCATTCAATAACATTTACTACGTAATGGTGTCCATGTTAAAAGGCTTAGTTAAAAGCCTTAGGTTAGGTTAAACTTAAAAGCCTTAAACTTAGTTTAAACCTCTGTTAATGTTTGGTCCCCAGTTTCAACATCACCAAATCTAGGGAGTCCATCCTGATATTTTACAATACATAATTTTATTTACCAGACTTGAGGAGCTAGCTGCCTTTTTTGAATAGGTAGCACATGAATTGTTTTGGATTAGCTCCAAATCTCAGTAGTGATATGCCACAACCAGACACATCCACATGATTTATTACTATTATTTCATCAATAATTACCTTATTTATTTTATTTCAATTAAGAATTTCTACACAAATCTCTCCAGCAGCCCCATCACCAAAAGTTCTAACAACATGAAGAGCAAAAAACCCTTGAGAATTAAAATGAATGAAAATCTATTTGCCTCTTTCATCACTCCAACAGTAAATAGGCCTACCTATTGTCGTAGCTATTATTATATTTCCATCAATTCTATTCCCATCATCAGAACGCCTAATTAACAACTGTCTCCATTAATTTCAACATTGACTGATTAAACTTATTAAACAAATAATGCTAATCCATACACCAAAAGGACAGACCTGAGCTTTAATAATTGTGTCCTTAATTATATTTATTGGGTCTACAAACTTACCAGGACTTCTCCCACACACATTCACCTCTACCACCCAACTATCTATAAACTTAAGCATAGCCATTCCATTATGAGCCGGAGCTGTGATTTTAGGATTTCGACATAAATTAAAAAACTCACTAGCCTGTTTCCTCCCACAAGGAACTCCTATTTCCCTAATCCCTATACGAATTATTATTGAAACAATCAGTCTATTTATTTAACCTATAGCACTGGCAGTCTGACTAACAGCTAATATCACTGCAGGCCATACTACTAATACACCTAATCGGAAGGGCTACCTTAGTATTAATAAATATTAGCCCACCAACCGCCACCATTACATGTATTATCTTACTTCTACTTACCATTCTAGAATTCGCCGTAGCTTTAATTCAAGCACACATATTTACTCTTTTAGTTAGCCTGTATCTACATGATAACACACAATGATCCACCAAACCCATGCATATCACATAGTAAACCCAGGCCCATGACCATTAACAGGGGCATTTTCAGCTCTTTTACTAACATCTGGCCTCGTAATATGATTTCACTATAACTCAACCACTCTTTTAGCTATAGGTCTACTAGCAAATATTTTAACAATATATCAATGATGACGAGACATCATTTGAGAAGGAACATAGCAAGGTCATCATACTCCTATCAGAATATGGAACGACATGACATATAAAATGGAGAGAAAGTAACATTCAGGTTCTTAGGTAAAGGAAAGAGGAAGTCGTGGATAGCAGAGGGCAGGGAGAATGACTACACTTGGGGAGGGAATTTTTTAATGTGATCTCCATTGGCTCCTGGCAGATAAATAATAAGGTGCTGAGAGATCGAAGGTTTTCAAAACGATGCAACTGTTACCAACTAATCCCTTTTGCTTTGATTTCATACTTTGGGTATGAATTTGGTCTACCCAATTTTGAAAACAATTGAAAAATGCAACTAGACCACGAATTTATGAACTCGACATTCTCATCTTAATGAGAATTAAAATCTACCAGGCAATCCTGAGGGACACGCCGATCAGAAGTGTTACCTCTACTCTGCCATGAATCACCACCTGCCAACAGAAGCCTCTTCGCAGAGCTTGTCTGCGTTATTGTCCCTGCAGGTCTGTTCTTAACACAAACAGCGAGAAAGCCGGGAGAGCTGACAGGTTATGGGAACAGCAGCAGAGAGCCTCAGTGGGTCATAGAAAGGGAGAAGATCCCTGGATGATTGATTAGTGGTGGCAACATCACTTGTCGGAAGCTCTGGAAAAGCCTAAGTGAACTAGAAAACATTTTGTGGTTTATCAAGAAGAGAGAGAGGAAGAGTAGAAAAGGAAAGAAGAAAAGGGGGGGCAAGAGAAGGGAGGACGAAGAAGAAAGAGAGCCGAAAACAGAAAGAGAAATGAAAAGAGAGAGAGAAAAAAAGAAATATAGACACTAGTGGATGAGAATAGGAAGAGCAGGAAAATGTAGAGCACAGGGTAATAATGTCCATCTAAACTTCTATTGTTAGAATTTCGTTTTTTCTCACTTAGAAAACTAATATGAACAACTAAGTAAAATCTAAAATCATGCCTTACGACGATCCTGGGCGGGGTTGCGAGGGGCGTGAAATACCTGTTCTCCTATGATAGTACACAGGACTTGTGCATGTGCCCGGCTAGCTCAGTCGGTAGAGCATGAGACTCTTAATCTCAGGGTCGTGGGTTCGAGCCCCACGTTGGGCGCAAGTAACTTTTTGGTGACAACTCTCAATCTTATATCATTACAACGTAATTCATCACTATCAAGCAAAAACTATTTAAGACCTCGTAACTTTTTAAAAACTAAATTCTAATTACGGCATTACAGCGAGCACCTATGTTGTATCATATACCTATATATCTTTTGCAGAGTTTAGTACCCTTTTGGCTCAGAGCTCTCTAGTCTAGAGAGACCAATGGGAAAAATGAAAGTCAAATCTGAAAACGACTGGTTTTAATTAAAAGAGAGTTCAAGTTACAAACCGAAACCAAGTGCATAGAAAGAACACTTGCAAAACAAACAAAACAAAACAAAACAAACAAAATCAATAAAACAAAACAAAAAGTTGTTCATCATTAATTAAGTTTGAATTTTTGAAAGTTCGGTGATGAGAAACATTAAAAGTTGGGCTCGTCCGGGATTTGAACCCGGGACCTCTCGCACCCTAAGCGAGAATCATACCCCTAGACCAACGAGCCAGATATAAAATTTATATCTTCGTTTTCTTAATCATTTAACAAACTCTTTTTGATAGCTATTTGGTAGATGTTTAGTAAATATAATTTATATTGTCTTTAATTTTGGATTTGTTTGGTCTTTCAGTCCTTTAAGCCAGATTACTTGACTCTTTCAAAGTTTCTTCCGTAAATCTCTAAGGACCATAAAAACACCTCTTGAACCCACCCTTGTAAGAGAAGCAACCATAGCGTTTATTAAAAATACAGAAAACAAATTTTTTTTTTCTCAGATTTACTTAGTGTCAGGAACCTCAACCCCAAAGGGCAAATTTCTGAGCAACTCCGAAACTGAGCCTCAGATACCATTGTGGGGGTTGAAGGAGAACCCTCCTCCGGCCCCAAACTCACTTGGACCTGAGGACTTGATCTGGAAATTTTCCCTCAGACGATAAAACGACAGGTGAAAAATGCACTCGCCTAGATATACAACCAGGAGTTCACGGATAAACAGAAAAAATCAGACGTCCGGGGAATGTAGAGGATAGTAAGATTGGGATCCTGACAGAAGACAAAAGAAAGATGGATCTGATTAACAGGAAAAACATCAGGAAAAGAAGCGAGCGGAGGGACGCCTGTCTTCACTGAACCTGAGCAACACTGACAGGCTAAAGCAAATTCTCTAAAAGGGCTTAGCCTTTTCTTACCTGAGAAACCAAAGGTAAAGGAAAGAAAAAAGAAAAGTTTCTCTAGAGGCGTGGAATTCCTGCCACGAACTCGCCCCAACAGAGACACTCTGGGTAGTGTTCGCTCATACTAACCTTGTATGACAGTAGTGGGATTCTCTGTTTACAGACCATTCCGAGGACAGGTTTTAGGCATTCAAAAAAACGATGAGATCTTATTTTTTTTTTCCTTCTAATGTATTCAGAATCAACTAACAAGCTATCTACTCTGTCCTGCCTGTCTTACATGAAGCTATTGAGCACTTTGCTTAGAGAAAATGAGTCTCTTACAATTTAGCGTAGAGAGACGTGCTAGTTGCAAAATACCGGACGGAAGTTTCAGAAGCTATCACCTATCTTGGACAATCTGAAATTTTAATTCAATTTTCACAAATTGGTGGGACGGGCCAGCAAAAGAACAGCTGGCCCGTACGGGGATCGAACCCGCGACCTTGGCGTTATTAGCACCACGCTCTAACCAACTGAGCTAACCGGCCAGACGTGAGACACAGCTCACAAAATAACTATAACAACGTTATTCATCATTCTTTTTCTGGTTCTCTTGGAAATTGGACTATGTATTGGATTATATATCCGAGCAGCTGAATCTGCCCTTAACGAACTAGATTGTTCCCCTTTTCTCAACAGTATACTGATTTTTTTTTTCTCTCTGACACACGGGATTAAAGACATTTTGTCAGTGTTTCTGCGTTTTCAAGACAATATTACTTCTGCTCTAAAAGGCCGGCGGTACATCACAAATAAGCATTCATTCTTGAAAATGAACCTTTTCCCAGAATGCTTCGATTGTCTCATCACGTATAGGGTGTGTTTTTCTACGCTTTGGGGTCAATTTATTTCAGACAAAGTGATATTAAAATATCTTAAACAAATCCTAGGCCCCTCCCTACTAATGTGTGGCTCTGTTAGTCGTAGTTAAAACAAAAATATTGTATAAGGCAGATGTAGCACATGACATAATACATAATGATTTGATATTTTAAAATGTAAAAATTAATTTTTCTAGAGCAAAAGGAAACTGGAGATGCCGGGGATCGAACCCGGGGCCTCATACATGCGAAGCATGCGCTCTACCACTGAGCTACATCCCCAGCTGGTATCGTACATGCTTTGAGACTCTTCCCAATTTTTGAAATCGCCTTTTCCTTCTAAAACTGGAAATTTCAGAATGTTTCGGTTCTGTTTTAGTTCTTTACAAAAAAAAAATCCTGAAATGGCAAGACAGACACACTAGTCACCGGCTTTTCAAATAGGAGAGACCTTTCTAGCCACTGGATAGTCACTTCACTACCTGTCCAAAAAAACATCCAACAAGGAAAAGAAGCAAGCCTTGGAACCCTTGTTTTAAGCTTTTTTTCTTTTGCATTTTTTTCAAAAGCCTGACAGTATTAAACAGTTGCTTCTGCCCCTTGTTTCACGTTCACATTTTGTAGCTGAAAGCAATTCAGTTGCTCCCTTACAAGGTCTGATAACAGATCCACTTACTTTTGAAAGTGGTTTTGCTTGGGCCCAAATGTGGAATATTGATACTGATTTGGGAAGCCTAGGAATAGACTTTGGGTGTTGCTAGAATACAATAAATGTATACATTACACTACACACACACACAAGAGATATATCTGTAGTAAAGCATAGTATTTATCATCCTCAACTCCCCAAGGCCCACAGTCTACCTACTAGTGGCAACGGATTAAACAAATAGACATATTACCAATTTTCAGTATTATCTTGACTTCTAAAACTTGTATGTTTATTAGCTTGGTTGTTTTCAAACACAGAAAACTCAACTACTGCAAACAATTCACTGTTGGGAGACAGTTCTCTGTGGGGTTCATGTCTTCATTTATGTTTTGCTACTGACAAATTGATTTACCTTTATTTCAGATTATTTTCAAGAATGGACAAAACAAACAGCCTTAGAAGATGGTGTCTCCAGAGCAGTGGGCCATCATTACTCTGTAAGAAATGGGATTCCAACTCTGTTGTTCCCTCCCCAAACTCATCTCACTGCATTGCCAGGTCTCAGAGCCCCGTTGGTGTTTTCTGTTTGATTGGAGCCGAGGAACCAAAGTACAATTGCTGACACTCTGGCTATCACTATTAACAAACTGTTTTTTGTTCTTTCCTTCTGCCATATTGGACCTGAGGGTGAAACTTAGGTCTCCAGTCTTGGCTGCTCATGTTTACCCACTGAGTCATCTCACTGGCCCTGAGCTGCATTCTTTGAAACAGGGTCCCATGTAACCGAGGTTGACCTCTAACTCACAATGTAATGGACACTGGTCTGGATCAGGATCTTGCTAAATTCCCGTCCTGAGTGCTGCTATTCCAGGCCTGTGGCTTCTATCCTAGGCCATCAGAAGAGGGCATGAATTCCCTAGCACTGGAGCTACAGACAGTTGTGAGCCCCATGTGGGTGCTGAGAAATGAATCCATACCCTCTGTAAGAGCAGCCAGTGCACTTCAACTGTATTTTATCATTTTGTCTTCGTCTAAAGTGGGCAGCTGTTCCATAGCATCCTACACAGTTCTGACTTGTTGCCAGACTAAAGGAATCTATTTTACTGTTAGGAAATCTCCACTCCTGATGCCTCTGAATTCAACCATTCAAGAACCAACACAAGGATTCTGTAAAATCCAAATATCATATTTCCTAAAAACCTTCAAAGCAAACTGGATAAGATCTGAAATTCCATGTGAGGGGAAAATTTTTTTTTTAGGTGGATCTGGTTTTGCCTAAGCTATGAGTTTCCCACAGACTTTTGCTTCTTTTAAAAAAAGGGGGGGGGGGACACGGAGCTCAGGAATGGAGTGACAAAAAAAAAATTAAAAACCTAGTTATTAATTTCCAGTTAGCAAAGGAATGGATTTGATCATTGTACCACTTGACCTCAAACTTGCTGTGGACGTGAGACCCTTCTGCTTTAGCTTGCCAGTCCTGGGATCACAGATGTGTCCCACCCTGTACATAGAAGACAAGCTCTTTCACAGAGCTACATCCCCAGGCCCACCACCCACGGATTCTTAGGTTTCTTCTAACTTCAGTTTAATTGTTGCAAAGGTAATATAAAAAAGAAGCCTGCAAGTTTCCTTCTGATATGGGGTTGTTCTAGAAACCACAGAGTACAATCATGGATGTTTTTCACTTTTGCTTGTGTAAAAGCCTCTTCTCAAATGAAATAGCTTCTCCCCTGCACTAGGAACCGAACTCTTGACTCCTGTCTCTGGTGAGGGAAGGGCCTTTGGGCCTGCTATATAGTTTTGGCATGAAATCAAAGCTCCCAGTGTTCCTCAAGAACTACTCTTGAAGAGAAGAACATGCCTTCCTTTGGAAAGCTTCCCCAAGCCTGTCTCTTCACAAGTTCCATTCTCACCTCCCTGATTTGAACTGAACTATGTACTCTATGCTATTTTAGGGGTGATGTCTAAGTGTCTACAGGAATGGGCTGAACTCTAGTTGACCTCTGTGTCCCCACGGACCAGCTCAGCACAGCTTCTTCTATCACCACTTGGTCGTCTTGACAACTGACTGAGCACACAGCATTACAGAGAGACTTGACTATTCTCTTACCATCTCTCCTGTACTTATAATTTCCCGAAGAAAGGCAGGGTGGCCTGAAGTGTACAAAGAAAGTTCCAAGTTGGATTTAATCATGTGATTAATTTTAGCATAGTCACCAGAACAGAGAGAGAGAGAGAATAAGAGAGAGAGAGAGAGAGAGAGAGAGAATACCTGAGTAGGTGGAAGAAAAGCAGTAATGACCCTCCTGAAAGAGCTTGACAGTTGATTACTGAGAGGAAGGAACATTGTCTTCAGTGGGATAAAGATGTCCGTTTTCCAAGAAGTAACTCTCATTCATGCTCAAACTGTAATCAACCCTGATAAAACCCTGAAACACACATACACATGTGAAACATGAAGATGGGGGACTAGCTAGCCTGAGAAAAAGGAATTATTGTGAGTGAGAGGGGCGAGAGGGTAAGAGAGAGATGTGACCTTCAACATGTACATGTTTAAAATGTCATGAAACATTGTAGTGCATAATTAATATAAGCTAATAAAACATTTTTACTATACATAAAGTTTTTATTGGCAATTTTGATTACAGAAAAATAAGAATGCATATTACATGACCTCTTGTGTGTAAGACAATAGACAGCTAACATGATTACCAGACACAATTTGGTTTTCCATGAGACAATCATGGAACACTTTTGTTCTGAGTCCTGCATTCAAAGGTATGTACTAACACAACTCCAGAAACCTCAGTTTTGCTGTCTCCGAATAAATTAAGAAACTTCTAAGATACCATTGTGAAACTATTAAATTTGAGTTACAGTATTCTGCAAATTCAACAATTGTAGTTTCCAGCATAAAACTGGAATGACTTTGATTCCAGGGGGTAATGATGAAGAGACAGGCAAGGCAGTCTTGAAAGTTAGGGTTTCCATACCAGCAGAAACGCTCAAGGATGGAGACATTAGACAGTATTGTTTGCCACAGTGTGTGACTCTATACACGCATGTATGAATATACAAAGACCATATTCCTGAAGTGGGGGTTGGGAGGAATGCCTTCAGTTCTACAGCACAGAAAACTATGGTTGGCAGTTAACCAAATATTTCAAAGAAGCTGGTAGAAAAGATTTCAAATGTTAACATAAATGACATCTGAAGTAATCAATACCAATCATATTACTAGGCATTGTATACATATATTAAAGTCTTACCTTGTACTGTACAAATATGTACAGTAATGTTTCAATTAAAAATAAAACTTTAAAAAAAGTAATATTCCCGAAGTAGGAATTTTAAATTAGTCTGTTCAGGATTTTGATTATCTCAGAAACTCATCCTGTCTGTAAATTCATAAATAACAGCCTGTTTTATTTCTAGTTTGAGTATTTGGGTGTCTGAGGGGAATCATGTTGAGTATCCAGTGCTGTTGCCTGACCCTGAGGTATTGGCCCTAGAGAAGGGGAAACATTTTATGTATTTGTCTTTGTGCTTGGCCGCCACACCTTTTCTTCTGCTGCCACAGTTATTGTGACCGAAGTAAGTTACATCTGTCCTTTCAGAACACCCTATCCTCCAAGGGCTTCCTCATTGGCTCTTAGTGACCTCCAAACACCCTTTCTGTTTCAAGACAGAAGTGACCAGCAGTCCCACCCACTAGGACACAGTAACTAGAAATATACTGAGTAGAACAACATTAAATAATAAAATGTCTCTGGAAATATTATTCACAGATATCCACAGAAAAAAATTATAAAATTTTATAGAAAGACATTCAAAATGTTTACACAAATAAAAAACTCATGTTCACCCCTGACTACCAAATCAAGTGTCCTTATGTACAAATAATGTAACTTCAAAAAGAAATAAAATTCTACAATTTAAGGAAAAAAGGATTTTAAAAAAATAAATCTGACTGATCTACCAAATGTCCTGAGTTCAATTTTCAGCAACAATAGTGGCTCACAACCACCTGTAATGGGACCCAATACCCTCTTCTACTTTGTCTAAAGACAGTGACAGTGGACTCACCTACATAAAATAAAAAAATAAATCTTTAAAAAAATAGTTATTTTAACAGCACACACCATTTTACTTGGCATCTCCAGTGTTGTTCTCTTCCTGGGACTGAACCGTGGAAGCATCCTGAGTTTAACAGGGTTGTTCCAGCATTTGCTTTGCCCTTCCTCCTCCCTCTCCCTCTGGATAGCTTTTCTCCCTTCTTTTCAGGGGCTTTTATTTTTTTCTTTTTGGCCTGGTGACGTTTCTTTTTGGTGATTAGCAGATAGCCACTCAGATCTCCTTTGTGGCTTAGCCTTCTTTGCTTTACCATTCTTGATATCTCCACTTGCTTTCCTCTTGTGTGTGTGGTGGGAACAGTACTTGGCAGTTAGCTTGCCAGTCATAGATGGTTCTGTCTTCCTCAGAACAACTCTTGAGAAGAGTTCTTTAACAAGACACAAAACACATAAACCACCAAGGAATTGGCATGTTTAACATTTATAAATAAAATTATACTAAAGTTAGTACATTAAATATTAAGAATTAACTCCCCCCCCCCCGCTTCCTAATCCTCTCAGATATGAATAAGCTCCTACTGTCAAAATTGTGTGCTACACCTACCCCCAGGCCTTGGTGTCGTGATGGCCTATGCCCCAAACTGAGTCAAATAAAGTCTTTCCCTTAAGTTGCTTCTTCACAGGTATATAGTCACTGCATAAGAAAAGTAGCTAATAATTCATAACGTAACATTTTGTTGGAGTTGTTTAAAAAGTTTAGATTCAGGCTGCCAATTTGTATTCTTTATTGATTATTATATTCTACCACTGTAGCAAATCTGGGTCCATTTTGATCATATTTCAGGTTGAAGTAATTACCAAAATTGTGTTAGAGCTGTTATCAGGCAAAGATATTTATGATTACGCTAATTTTGAGGTCTTGCCCTGGATTTGTTTTGAATTTTCCTTCTTTTTCGCAGGAAGTTTGTCTGGCTCAGGTGCCAAGGATTAAATCCCATCTTCTGCAACACGTGTCATCAGTTTTGTTCCCCTGATGGTAGGTCGTTCTAACCTTTCTCCATCCCTGGGACCTCTGCACCTCCTCCTATTTATTCCTTACCTTGGGGATCTACCCTCATTTTTGGTTTGTTTTAGACACTTTCACTCTGTAGTGTAGAATGGGCTTGCACTCACTGCAATCCTTCTGCCTCAGACTCCCAAATGCCAGCGGTTACTGGTGTGAGCCACCACTCCAGGCTGCCTTTCTTTTTGACTAGGAGAGAAGGACGACGTGAAGAGAGATTGGTCTCCCTTCGGCCAGCAGGGATGAACGCGGCCGAACCCAGGGCAGCCCACCAAACGCCCGCTGTCCTCTCTGTCCTCCCGGAAATAGGGCGACGATGGCCCTTCCCAGATTCTGCCTTCACAAGTACATTTGAAACGCCGGGGCTCCTTTTCCGGTCCCGGGCACGGATGAGTGGAGGTTATCACGCGGAGGACATCTCCTGAGGCGACTCGGGGCTGAAAACTATCTAGCCGAGCCGGGACCGGAAGGAGCCACTCATGCGCTTCCGGCATCTCCGGTGAGAGGGATGAGGATTCTCAATTCCTTGAAAGAGACATAGGATCAGTTGTGGGGAATCATGCTTCAAGCTGCACTCCGGAAGCGAAAGAGAGTATAGCCGATGAAAAGAACAGAATTATATTCCATATTAAAGTAAAAAAAGTGCACAACTGTTTCCGCCCGGTTTCGAACCGGGGACCTTTCGCGTGTGAGGCGAACGTGATAACCACTACACTACGGAAACCACTTACCATAGCTTATTCGTATTTAGCAATTCTCTCTGTATGATTTAATTCTGTTCTCTGTATAATAACATGAGAAGTTGTCTACTGTATTTAAATCTAAAAAACAGGACTAGACACAAACCTAGGGTCTCATAATTGGGACCTGAATCTACATTATCATTGTATAAAAGTCTGAATACGAAAGACTAAGACGAAACTCAGTAACTTCTCCAAATTAACCTTGTTATTAAAATTAATTGCTCCAAATAGATTTTTAATGGCTTAAGGGGTTATTTCAAAATCACCCTACAGCCCAATATGGACTGGCGAGTCCTCCTGGCCTAGGGATCACGGATCCACATAAACGCTGGTGACGCCATCGCATGGTCCGACGTGGAATTTGCTCTACAAAGAAGTGATGAGTTAGGGTAAGGCTGTGGCAGGAGGCTTGCTGTGAATTCGAACAAAGTGGGTTACAGAATGAAAACGTCTAAAAGCACAAGACAGAAAGAGTGATGATCTCGGCGTGATCTTTTTATTCTTTGTTTTGTTCTGTTTTGTTACAGGTAAACTCAAACATGAAAGGATTTTCTTGTTTAAATGTCCATGAGGTCAAGAAACAAAAGGTACATTCCGAGCCAGCCAGGAGTCGAACCTGGAATCTTCTGATCCGTAGTCAGACGCGTTATCCATTGCGCCACTGGCCCTGTACACGTAAGCGCTTGGGTGGGGCAACTACTTACACTATTTCGAGGCTTAAAATTGTGCTGTCCTTCTGACTTGGGTTTGGTTTGGGATAATGGATTTTAGATTCTCTTTTATTTATATTCCTTTTAGGTTTGCTTCTGCTCGCTCCTCTCCTCCCCTCCTCAAAAAAAAAAAAACCAAAAAACCAGAAACAGTAGTGAGAGATGTCTCTATGTCACCTTTCTATTCACTCTCTCATTCATTCAACCAATATTGCTAGATGCTCGGGAGATAAAATAGTAAAGAAGACAAAGTTCCCCGTGCCCTCTAGAAAATATGGTAGTTCTGATACAAACATTAAAGCTCTAAATAAAACTTTGATGGGTTTAGAGGAAAGATAATACAAAAAAAGAAAGGAAAATGGAACATGTTACTGCATCCCCTGATATTTTTTCTTGTCTCCCTGTAAGTCGCTTAACCTCTGACCCTAAATATTTACCAAACAAGATCACAACAGGCAGTCTCCCTACACGTCTCAACATAATGCCTTTATGTGAATATGCCAATTCTGGTACGTATTTGGTTACTTTCTAAGCAAAGATGGTTTTCATATATGTGTTTCAGTCTTTCTATATTTTTGAAAAGGCATCTCTATTCTCATGCACTGTAAATAAATCAAGGGCTGTGGAACAGAATTTAATTGTTTGACATTGAGACTGTACATGTTAAGATTAGAAAACTAGTTTTGGCGCATATAGTTTCAACAACCCTTAATATGCATGCATGTGTGTCTGTTTTTTTTACATCTAAGCTTTAGTGGAAGCCTACTTAACACTTTCTCCTCAAAAATAGGGCTCTTTGTCATCGGGTTTTGTACACATATTTCTAAGATGATTTTCCCCTCCATTACAGAATGATGCTATTAAATATAAAGAAAAAAGAAAAAGAAAATATTTCAAAAAGAAATCAATTACATTGAAGTATATCACCAACCCAAAGTCACAAGTGATGTGGTTACAATTCCAACATTGAGTAGGTGGAGACAAAAAAAGGCCAAGGTTAACCTCGTCTTCTGATCAGTACAAAGCAACCAAGTTCCAACCATTTTTCTACCTGAGACCCTGTCTCCAACCAACCAAGTAAAAAAACATGCACTTTTATGTGCTTGGATTTCCAGTAATGAAGCAAAATCTGGTGTCTCCAGGTCCTCCCACACACAGAAATAGGGCCAGAACCTAGGGTATCTCTAAAAGTCCATTCTGCCTGTCCAGAATGGCTTTAGCCCAGATGGCTGTATGCTTTGTCCACATGCCCTGTTCTCCTTTTTTTGATCTATAAAAAAACTCCCTTTGTTTTTCAATGTTTGAAGTTCTCATTTGTCTGCCTCAATTTACTAAGCCATGCCCACTGCAAGTTATTGTTTCACTTTTTGTGAGTTGTGTCTGTGTGTTTGTGGAGAGAGAGAGAGAGAGAGAGAGAGAGAGAGAGAGAGAGAGATCCAGCTTCTTCTAGCTAGTGACTGTATTAGGCAAAGACACCAAATCCAGAAGCAAACAGAATCAGTAGAAGACTGCACTATTAGCTGCCTTACATGATTGATGGGATTAAAACTTATGGAGCTATTCTACTGGATAGCCTGGGCTCTAAGTGGACTCACAATGCCCAGCTATATCAATGTTTAATTACATAACTGGGTATTACAGTCTGGCCAAGCTGACACATTAAGCTATCACTGTGATGAACTCTCTTTCTCTGAATCTGGATGTATTGTTCTTTGGTTTTGCTCCAAGGCAGGAGGAAACTGCCCTCTACCTCTCCTCTTTTCTTTAATGTAAGCAGTATGTGACACAGGGCTCTAGGTAGTCTCCAGTCTCAGATGTGTGGAGCAGAGTCATTATGAGGTTTCTATGAACCTGCCTTCCTAGTCATAGTGGAGGCTGCATGGAAATAACACTCACTTTCATATTTCTGTTCCTTGCTTGTTTGTTTTGATTTTTTGAGACAGAGTTTCCTTTTGCAAGGCTGACCTCATGTTCTAGGGCTGAAGCTGACCTTGACTTTCTCACCCTCCTGCCTTCACTTCCCAAGTGCTGAGATTATAGGTATGAGCCCAACACACACATATCTGTAAAGGATTGATCAGTGTTTTGCTATATTCTTAGAAATTCCATGCAAATGTCACCAACTTCAGTCAAAGGAGAAATACCAACCAAATACAATGTTTGTTTTGTTGTCTGGCATCTACCACAATTTAGTTAAAGCTATAGTGTGTGACTAAGCTTTCGAACATACCATTAGCAATATGATGGTTAACTGTAAAATTAAAAAGCAGGGGTTGGAAAGATGACTCAGTAGTTGAGTTCTGTTCTTTCAAAAAACCCTGAGTTCAGTTCCCAAGTTATGCTGCCAGTTAGCTACTGCCTTTAAGCTCCAGCTCCAGGGGATTTAACTCCCCTTCCAGACTCCTCAAGCTGCCAGCTTTTAGGCCCGCACACGTGCACACGCACGCACACACACACACTTAAACA
The DNA here is from genome assembly GCF_004785775.1 of Grammomys surdaster. Lineage (NCBI taxonomy): Eukaryota > Metazoa > Chordata > Mammalia > Rodentia > Muridae > Grammomys > Grammomys surdaster. Next base: position 3,367,598 of record NW_021604708.1, on the reverse strand, counting down.
TTTAAAAATTAAAATAAAAGAAATAGGTGCTTATCTCATAGAGTCTGTAGATCATAAAAACTGAACTCAGAGATAATAAATCTTCTAATGAGAGTAAGAACTGTAGTACCCACAGACTCTCCCTGAGCCCCCTCTTCTCATCCAACAGCTGTCTTAGTTTGACAAATCTTTCAACTGTCAATCAACTGTCGACACAGTTTAGAAATATTGAAATGTTGAATTTAGCATCGTTGCTGCGACTATAGGTCTTAACAAAACTCAACCAATTGTGACTACAGGTTTCATTTGCCATTTGTAGTGGTAATAACTTGTAAACGTGTTTGAATTGTACCTCAAGGATGAGTTTATTTTAACAGAGGTCTGAGTAGGTTGGAAGCAGGACCAAGTACACAGCACCGGGGACAATACAGAAATGTTGCAAATGCTCTTTACTGAGCCGTTTATTAAATCAGACCCTTTGGACAAGCTTTAGAAGAAGTTTTTCCAGCCGCAGACTTTGTACACTGGCCTCTCCTTTATGTCTTTCCAAGAATGTGCTGTGGATTAAGAAGTCTTGAATATTTTAAGGCTTGAGTCGGAAATTCTTTTCGTTAATTTTAGAACCAAAAAGGAAGTAAGTGAAACCTAAATTTACAGGAGGAAAAAAAGGTAGAGGCAGTTAAAGGATGATCAAAATCTTAAATTTCAGTTATAAATAAAAGTTATAAAATAAAAACAAAATCTTGCTTGCTGCATGGGCCCGTTTGGAGGTCGGAGGATGTTCTGATCAACATAAGTGTAAACAACAGACACAGTGTCTTTGTGCGCCCCGCCTACTCGTTTTTCCTTAACGCCTGGCTCGTACTTTTATCAGTGTGATAAGCTGAAAAGGTCTTGTCCTTCGAGGTGGCTTCCTTCATGCGCATCCAGCCTGCACTAGTAATTTTCCCGCCCATCCGGACCAGGACTCAGTTTTCCTGTATCTGAGCGGTTTCTTAGGTCTTTGGAGAGAAGCCGAGAGCATTTTTAAGATTTGGAGAACTACCTGAGTCATCTTCAATAAAGAGGCTGAAAACACGCGCAACAAATGTAATGTTCATTCCTTTTCTTTGTTGATTTGAAGCTCTAGGAGTGTGCCGGCTCCGTGGCTTAGCTGGTTAAAGCGCCTGTCTAGTAAACAGGAGATCCTGGGTTCGAATCCCAGCGGGGCCTTTTTGTGGTTTTTCCGCTGCTCGTTGACACGGTCTATTCAACACTAACATTAAAGTCGTCGTCACGCACTGCCAGCCCTTCACCAAAGTATTTACTCGGATTAGGAAGTGGGTTTTAATTTACAAAAATAAATAAGTAAATAAATCATAAAGCTAAGATTATTTCATTAAGAATAAATATATACATTTCTTAGTGTTCCTATAATTTTGTTCCACGTAGTACATTTCTCCCTAGGAAACACAAAAATTATCAGGAAAACCAGACAATAAACAAAATACTCTACAATAGCTATAGCACCTCTGGTTATTTTATTTTCTTTCTCGGGCATTCTCTCACAGTCTGTCCCCACTAGTTTGTTTCTTTTACTTATTTATTTTTTAAAGCCATTTTTGAAATGACTAATAAATCTGTTGAGGAAAGCCCTGCAGCACCTCTGACAACCATATAAAACAAGCCATAATGTATTTCAAAGCTCTATGGTGCTCAGAGATTTGGGGAAAGAAACATCTGAAAATCTATCCAGGGGAACATTCGTATTGTCACCTGTCACAGAGCGAGTGACACTCTGAACACAGAGACTTGAAGACAACTTAGCAGCGAGACATCTTCCCCCAAGTTCTGAAATATGAGGAAATTAAAAAGTCTGGGGAATCAAATATCACTTTTACTCTTAGCCGAGTGTTCTCACCAAAATCAGGGAAATAGAAACTCAGCCGCCAACCCTATTAACTTCCCAAGATCTACAGAATGAGTGCCAAGCCTGAGTTTATGGCTTTTGTGGAAACAGAGCATCCTGATGCTCTGAGGAACAGCTTAGGAGGTAGTTGCACTTTCGGAACCCCCCTGGGTTGTAAGCAGCAAAGACTGAGAAGGCAGATTCTCTGATCTACTAGATTCTTCCGCTCTGCCCACAAACCCCCTTTTTCCTTACCCACCAGTGATGGCATAAGGATGTCCCCTTCTTTTACCCTTACTGAACCTGCCTCATCTGTTCCATATCAAATGTAGAAACTAAACACTCAGGTACCATTTTTATATAGCGAGTCTAATAAAAAGATCAGAGACATGGGGTGTTAAGATCACAAAAGGTTCTTCCAGGGGCTCCCCTTACTTAACCACTTTATCCAAATAGCCTGCCTTCTCTTTACAAGTACAGTTATTTATTTTTGTTGTTGGTGTTTGTTTGTTTGTTTGTTTTTGTTTCTAAGCATCTGCCAATAGGACTGCCTGCCAATTCTGATCTCTACCTAATTACTTCAGCCAAGGTGAGTTCCCTCAAGCATTCGATATAAGCAAAGTTCTTGCTCCAAAAGGAGTACAAGATAGTCTATTGTGAGCAGATTGAGTGATCATGGCCTTGGAGCATGAATTCAGGTTTCTCTGTGTAACACATTCCACTTTGAAAGTGGATATGAATGTTTTATAGTTATAGAACAGCAACAACAAAAGTCATTAACCAATGTGCTTACCACAGATACCTTGATGTAGATATTGGGTAAACAGATTATATCAAAGGGGGCGAGAGATCTCTGCCATAGATTTCAAATACTATCTGATGACAGTCTTAGCTTTGGGGCTGATGAAAGACAGTGCTTTCCTAAGTTAATACATTCAGTAGTCAACAGAAACTGGTTGATAAATGAATATTAAGGGGACTAAAGACAGCCCGAGATCATTTTGGTACTTAATTTTTAACATGCCGACTGCCCAAACCAAAGAGGTCTAATCAGCATCTTCAACACAAATACGTGACTTTTTTTGAGGGAACCTTAGTTCATACAGTAGAAGTGTCAATGAACTTTTGTAGCAATGTATATGTGTTTCTTTGTCATAATAAAACTACCAACACTTCATTTTTCCTCAAACTTACCAAAAACCAGCCTTACCTGTGCTTGTGTGTCTTGTTTTACATTTTAGACTTAGTGATGATTAGTTTTTACAAGTTTGATACAAACTAGAAATCTCAACTAAAGAATTGCCTCCATCAGACTGGACTGTGGGCACGATTGATTAATGATTGATATGGAAATGGCCATCGCATTATAGGCAGTGCCACCCTGGGTAGATGTTTTGGGAAGCAAGGCAGTAAGCATCCTTCATCTATGGCCTCTGCTTCAGCTCCTACCTTCAGGTTCAGGTCCTGACTTCCCTTGATGATCAATTGTAATCTGTAAACTGAAATAAACCTTTTCCTCACCAAGTTGGTTTTGGTTAGCATTTTATCTAGAGCTAACTAGAACTGTCTTTATTTCCAAATGTCTCAAATTAAATTATTTTCTCAGAGGTTCTCTTCAATATTTCTGTTTGGCTTTGTCTGACTGTAGTATCTAAGTAAAAACCAGCTTGCTTCAGCCTCCTGAGTGATGTACAAGGTCTGGCTTGGGCTAGCTGAGAATGACCTTGAACCTCTGATCTTCCTGCCTTCACCTCTGGCAAGTTTACAAGGTGTAACAGCACCATACCTAGGTCATGTCTTTGTAACAGTCTATTCACTTCTCCAGCTGGGGCTGAACCTGTTCTGTTCTGTTCTCTTTTATCTCTAGAGACAAGCCCATGCATGATGGTTAATTTGAAATGTCAAGTTGAGCAGCCATGGGTTCTCCAGATTTCTAGGACTTACATAACTAAACTAAGTAGATTGCCATCCCTAACTGACTTGATCCAGTCTTGGCCTGAGTGTGGGGATGGTGTAGTGGGTTGGGGATAAGTAGCTTCATGATCTGACCGACTTTATTAGCATCTGCTCTCTGGATTTTCAGTTCTTCATAACTGGACTGAACCATGCCAGTTGCCTTCCTTGTTTTCCAGCTTAAAAATGGAAGGTCATGATAGTTCTCAGCCTCGATAATTGTGAACTATGTCTTCATGAAAAATCTCTCTGTGTATTTGTATCTGTCTTCTTGTATACTCCTATATGATAGATAGATAAGATAGATGCACATCACAAGCACACGCGCGAACACACACACACACACACACACACACACACACACTCGTTGTGTATCTTTGGAAGAACATAACTAGTTTAAGTACATACAGAATTATGACAAATACAAAACCAGAATGGCTTAGCCAGTAAAGGTGCAGGCATCATTGATAATGATGAGTCATGAATGTTACCTTCTTGGTTTTTTTTATTTACATAAAAATTTAGATTTTTATGTAAATAGACAAGCAGAGACAAAGAAAATATTAAAATCTCTATTTTTCAAGCTATCTTGAAAAATACACAGTGCTTCCACTGTACAGTTGAAATAAGAAAGAAAAATTAAATGTTTATTGAAAAAGGAAAATGAAAAAGAAAGTTTCAGTAGACTGAAAAGCAATTAGATTTTTAAAAATAAAACTGTCAGGAGTGGGATTCGAACCCACGCCTCCAGGGGAGACTGCGACCTGAACGCAGCGCCTTAGACCGCTCGGCCATCCTGACCCACGAGAGCTGCTCTTGTTCCTGATCTTACTTCTACCTTAAAATTGTACTGCCTGCACTAATCTTTAACTTCGTTTTGTCTTGCTTTCATTCAAGATTTGAGGATTCGTCACTTAAAAACGACAGTCTCTGCGTCTAAGTGAACTGCCCTCGGCGGCGACGAATAGAGCTCAGAACCCTCCGCCTTCTGGGCGGCGAGGAGTGTGGCCCGACTGCAGCCAGGTCTGCTCCCGGTCCGCCGCAGAGGCTCCCCAGTGCTCACCCGTCTGTCACTCCGCTCCTCCAGGGCCCTCGGGAAGGACATCCCCGCAAGCACATCCACTGGCCAAAGGCAAAAGCTTCTTCTTAGGGACAAAAACAAAACTGAAAACCAGAAACTGTCTTTCTCCTTAAGCCGCTCAACGCACATTATAGCAATCTCCGACAACAAAGGATTTTCCAAATGCAAATCAAGTGTAATCTGATGACATAAGTTTTAAATTTGTTGCTGTTGTTGTTGTTGTTGTTGACAGTCTCAGCCTCCCTGGAATCTCAATGGAAGTCAAAGAAACTGGAGCTCTGGTTGCATTCAGCGTTAGATCCAGCCAGCTAAAGAACCACAGACAAATCGCTCTGGCTTTGTGGGCTTTAGAAACGACTGTTCTACCCAACTCTACCATTACTCTTGCTTTTAGTTTTTGAGATTTAAGAATTTAATTATATTGCCCAAGCCGGCCTCAGCTTCCGAAGCATTGAGCTCACAGGCTTGTATCGCCGACTCTAGTATAGAAACTGCTTTTTTCTTTCTTCTTCTTTGTTGTTTCCTTTTTCCCCACTTATTTCTAGACAGCTTCTATTGTGTACAGTATTTCATTGATGAAACAATGCTTAATCCCTGACACTGTAAATAAAATTTCCAGCTTTCGATACCCAGATAGATGTTAAATCTGAACTTTTGTTGTTTAAAACAAGATTATAGTTAATAACAATGTGTCACATACTTGACAATTGCTGAGAAATTTTCAAGGTTCTCACCATAAAAGTATGTGAGGTAACAGGTGTGGTTTATAACTTCATTTAGCTCTTCCACAATATACATCTGAATATTTTGTACACCATGAATATATATTATCCTGACTTATCAATTTTAAACGAGCTTAGGGGATAATGCCCCACACTGTGTGTCTAACAGGCCCTCCACACGATTGTGAGGCAGTGTGGCCTGAATACTGCTTGGGTTAAATAAAATATAGTATTTTTATAATTTTTAGAGAAATGCCCCTCTAATATTAGCAAAAAGTTAGAAAAACTCATAGGTAATACTTTTGATAACCCTCTAGGAGAGCAATTTTTCCCTGACCAATTAAATCAGAATATCTGGAAGTGTTACCTGATGATGGAATTTTTAAATTATTATTATTATTATTATTATTATTGACAGGAACTTTTTATGCCACCCTGGCTGTCCTGGAACCTGTCTGGGTTTTTAAGGGGCCCTCATTATGGGGAGAAACTCTATATGCATCCAGATTTGAGAGCACAGTTTTAGAGTTAAGCTTTAGTGAATGCCCAAATCTTTAAGAATGAAGATGTACCAACAACATTCATGACATTGGTCTAAATTATGCTTTAGTTCTGTTTTGAAGCAAAGTCTCATACAACACAAGCTGGATTTAAACTATAGCAGTAGCTGAGAATGATGTTGGACTCTTGATCCTCCTGCCTCTACCTCCCAAGTACTAGAATTACAGGTGTGTGCCCTCACACCCATCTTTGATTCTTTTTAAAGGCTGCCATTACTGTAAAAATGAAGTACTTTTGTTGAAGAATAAACCTCGTCACTAAGGGTGTGACATACAGAGGTTAGAACCAGAATACTGGGCATCAGCACATGGTGTTCCCTAAGACTCTAATGCCTTTCAGTATGCCCACGGATCATTTTTCTTGAAGACAATGGGTCTAAGGGAAGCAGAGACAGAGCTGGTTGAAATCTGAAAGGACTCTCCCTCCCCCTTTTAAAGATAGGGCCTTAAAACTTACTATGTAGCTCAGGTGGGCATTGGACTTATGGTCCTCCTAGCTCCATCTCTGGAGTGCTGAGATTATAAGCTTCCCTGCGCCCAGTTCTGAGATCCCTTTTCTTTCTAACCTCAGAGCTGCAGGCTCACAAATTTGGTGTGAAGTTTTAAAGATATATATTAGGATCCACATCACACAGTAAACACAGTGATGCAACTGTCTGTCTTTCCTAGGCATTTAACATATTTAGCATGTGTATGTGTACATGCATATGGCTGAGCATGTTCTATGACAAACATGTAGATATCAGAGGACAATTCATTCCACCATGTGGGTCCCTGGGATTGAACTCAGGTCATCAGGCTTGGCCAAGTGTCTATCTGGTAAGCCATCTCACCAACCCTCCAAAGCATTTTTGAAAGGATGTTTCAACTATATTTCCTGTGGATTTCTACAAGTAAAATATTTGAATAAAATGAACACTTTATTTATTTATTTATTTATTTATTTGTTTGTTTATTTACTGAGATAAGGTGCTACTATATAGACTAGGCCGATCTAGAACTGACATATAGTCCAAGCTGGCTTCAAATATATGACAATTCTCTTGCCTCTGTCTTCTGAATTCTGGGGAATACAGGTGTGTGTTAGCACACTCAATTAAATTAATTCTCTTAAGTCAAAGATAAATTATACTCCCAGGAGTATAATTCTCCCAGGAGTACATTATAAGACAAGCTGCACAGGGTGACTAATATTTGAGATAAAAAGAGAAGGAAGACCCTGGGTGTTGGGGACCTATGAGGTGATGGAGGAAAGAACCTGCAGTGATTTTCATATGTTTGGAGATTTACTTGGCAAAAGTCACGTGTGAGGCAGAAGCAGTACTGGGATGGAACGCACGACGGTGGGTGCATGGCAGGCAGGAACTCTCCTATGGAGCTGTACCCTCTTGGTACATCTGGCAACATGTTGGGGTTTACTCACCAACAAAGTTACCTTAGTAGGGACAGAAATGAAGTTGCCTTTGAAACAAGACTGTGAGCAGAACACCATCAGCACAGCGGCCTTTTTTGAAGGTAGTGTGATCCTCATGAACAGCTTTCAGCTCTGCCTGCTCTGATAAGTCTCCCAGGCCTAGGCTAGGACCATATAGAATAGCCCTGCTGCCACAGTGTTTCCCAGGCAGCGCTCATTCCTGTTTCAGTTTAGTCCAGTCCGTTTCATTGGGATAAAGAAGGAAAAGTTCAGGGCCTGCCTTCAGCAAACAGACATACGTTTCTTTCTCTTTCTTTATTTGGTAGCATTCATTCTAGAAGCTGAAAATACGATAGAAATAGAAGAGCTTGGGTACACACAGGCCATTGACAAAACAAGTCCATACAAGCAGGAGGACACTGGCACACACACACACATAGGGACAAACTGTCCAGCTGTGTTGAGCATCATGATGTAACTTTGGGGACCAGAAGGCAGGATACCTGGGCCGGCTGTATTGAGCAATGGCACAGTGTGGAAAAGGAGGGTGGTGGAAGGGAACTGAAGGTGCCTGGGAGGTGGTTAACCATTACAGTGAGGGCTGAGGGAGCATGCAGCTCTTGATAAAGCAGTGATGCCACCTAACCATGCTGAATCAAAGCTGATGAACTTGCTAGGCATGGTGGATATGGCTGTTTCCAGCGCTTGGAAGGTAGAGGCAGGAGGATCAGGAATTCAAGGCTAGACTAAGCTACATAGTAAACCTTTATCTTAAAACACACACAGAGAGACACCCTATCTAGTGGAGTCAATACTGTGAGGTTGGATTGACTTTCAGGGAGATCAAAAAAGAGGAGGAGATATATATATATATTCTGTACGGTTTGTTTAAAAATTTCTCCTCTACTATAACCCTGTCTGGTTCTCCAGCCCTATTCACCTCCACTCCTCTCTGTCTCTTGCTAGCTAGCTCACAGTGCTCTCAAACAAGCAGGGCCAATCTCTTCTATCCTATAGAACATGACTTAGCAAACTTAAGATACAGTGTTCAAGACACATCCTGAGAGGACAAAAGACCATAAAAGCCAGAGGGTAGGGAGAATGGCTAAGCAATCCTCTCTTCTGGGCTCTTGTAATCATGATCTCACAGGTGCTAAAACTAGCCCTGTCAACACTTAGCCTTGACAGGGGAGGGGCTCATGTGTCCCTACCCCTCCCAGCTAAACTTTTGGCTGCCGATTGATTCTAGGAGAAATCATTGTATTCGGTCATATCTGCTCTCTTGAACTCAGAAGATAGCCCATTAAACTCAGTGGGTCAGGTTTGAAGCAAGAAGTGGGTATTGATGAAGGGAGGGGAGGGAAATAAGACAGAATTGAGGAGAGTGAGAGTAATTAGAATGCATTATATACATGTATGAAGTGGTCACAAAATTTAATAAACAAAAAAATTGAGATATAACTGAAAAACCCCAGGGACAGGACAAGTATATCTAATTAAACCAAATTCACTTCATTTGCCTGTCATATCTCCTCTAAGTCCCTTTATAGGATTTTAGCCCAAGATCTTCCCTTCTTAGCATCCTGTGGTTTGGTTTTGTTCTCCCTTGCCTAAAACCTGTTGTTCCACATATCCCTATTCTAGATGTTTCTGCCACAATTCCATGCCAACCTAATTGCCTCTTTGTTCCTCAGGTGATTGTACCAAGTCCTCCTGTATAGGATCTGGCCTGAAGGACTATGAACACTGGAAACAGTTTAGGATTCAGCTCTCTACCTACCCAATGTTAGTACAGAAACAAACTAGGATGGCCCTTCTTTCTGCCTTGTCTGGCAGCCACATACCACCTTCCCAATGTGAATTAGACTCTAACCACCAGGAAGAAACGGGACTGCGAGAAGCTGGCAGCTGAAGCTTTGGGGCATGAGGGAGTAGTCAAAGAAAGGCAAAATCATATATGGAAGCTGGAATATGTGTTAGAGTGCTCCTTGGCTCGGTGAGAAAGATACCAGTTTAGAATGGAGACTGTCTCCGTCTCCTGAAGCAGAGCTTTCCCCCAGTGGGCACAAGGGAATGCTGTCCTGAACATTAGCAATGACTGTGATTTTCTCAGGCCCATTGGCAGTAGGACAGACGGTCAGGGGCTTTTTACCACAGGACCACAGACAAAAGAAGGGACGAAGGGGGCCAGAGAAAGAGATGCTAGGGAAGGTGTAGATAAGAGATCCGTCACTCATGTTGTAGAAGGAAATGTCTCCTGATTCATAGTCCAGAAAAACCCCAACTCTGCGAGGGGGTGCTGCTAACCGGAGAGGGGTCCGGAGTGGGGTGAGGGCCCAGTACCCATTTCCATATAACTCCACAGCCCAGAACCCATTATCAGGAGTCATGGGGTCAAACCCTTTTTTCACCACATTCTCCCTACACACACCAATGGCCCAGTCGGTTCTATCTCCGACCTCCACCTCCCAGTAATGACTTCCTGAAGTAAATGTCTCACGACCCAACACACAAGGCCAGGAGTCAAATCTCTCTGGTCTATCAGGCAGGATCTGACGTGAATCTTCCAATCGAACCGACTTTGAATCTTCATACAGGAAGAGGTGGGGGTGGGCTGTGTCTGGATCCAGAGTCACGTCAACTGGAGGCAAAGAGAGACAGCATCAGCCTGTCGGGTATCAGGACTACTCGACCTATCCCCCCTTCCCTGAGACATGGAACAGAGTTGTTGGAGCTGTAGCAGGGGAGCTATCAGGCCACTCTCTAGCTGTCCTTCTCTCCAGCCCCATCTCTTACTGAGTGACTTAAGAACTGACTACCAAATGGGGTATCTTCAAAGAAACTTTTCTGCTAGCCATCATCGGTGGTTCTCCAGATGCCTCATGAAGAGTGCTAAGATCATTCGCTGTCACCTTCCCTGTTTCTATCCTACTACTAAGGAGGTCATCAGTGTGTTCTTGCATTCAAGCCTCACAGGTCTGAGACTCCTAGGGTAAGAGCTTCAGAGGCAGTGAAGAGCTCAGAATCACTGACCTTCATGCAGTGCAGTCTTTTTGCATCCTAGAATGTAAGAAAAGAGACCATCAGTCGTGGGTTAACAGGTAGGAGAGAGAAAATCTTGTGACTCAAAAAGAAGACCACTTACTGAGTTCTTCCAGAAGTCTCTCTGGAAAACAAACAAAATTATGTCAATGGCTTTTTTTATAATGGGAAAGAGGAAGGAGGAAAACCAGAATGAGAAACACATAAAGGGACACTGTTTACTCTGTGGTGCCCTGGTGACAGGAACACTGACTGCAAACCAGGAACAGAAATGCTGCCAGCAAAATAAAGTATATAAATAAGTAAATAAATACCCCACCAGAATATTTCTAAGAAATCATCTGGAAGTTTCTCCTGGCTCAGGACTTAGGACTACCTCTTAATAATGAGTCTCTTCCTGGGAGACAGAGTGAGATTGGCCCGGGAGCCCAAAGCTGGGCTGTGAGAGAGTATCAGGTGTATAATGACAGCTCGGGCTGACCCTGACTCCGCCTGGATCACATGCAGTTTTCTTCATATTAGGTACCTGTGACTTTAGGAGGTTTATAATTCCATCCAACCTCAGAATTTTAAAATCCAGCATCTTCCTATTGGAAGGCATCCAAACAGGCCTGAATCCAACCTTCCCTGGAAGCTGTGACACAACACCCTTGGGGACACTATGACCTACCTTTAGAACCAAATTCCTTCTTCCGCAGACTGGATCTTTCCTTGTATAGTTTCCAAGTGAAAAATATGGACCCAATGGTGAGAAATCCTAAGGCCAGTAAGATGATAGCCACAGCTACTATCCAGGGAGTCAGCCTTGGCATGAAGGAAGCTGAAAAACAAAACAAAACAAAAACAAACAACAAACCAGAAAGGACATTGGTTGGGAAACTGAATAATTTCAGCTTCTCTCCTGGTACCAAAGGAGAACAGAAATGGGAGTGCTCTTTGTAGCCTCCCACCTCCCACGCAAGAATTCTCCTTCATGCTAAGCTTTTCAGAAAGATTTGACCCTGGGCCAAAGCAAGCACTGAAGAGCCAGTTAGGGTAAGAACATGTGAAATAAAAATTTACAGAAACCCCTTGTTAACTATCAGTGAGGTGGTTGAGGTAAAGAAGGAAGAGGAAAGGTGACTGCATGCAAGATAGATAGAATGGGAGTTATTAGCCAATAAGCAAGGAATGATTCCTGTTAAACCACAGGTAGTAAATTGGAAATGATGAAAGTTCCTGGAGGAATTTGGCTATCTTTGGCGACCCATATGGAACTCCGTTGTGGAACAAAGAAGGGAGGAGATGTTCAGGAAGGTCACAGTCAAATCAGAAAAATAATTTAGTCTTCCTGCTTATTGAAGGAAAAGGGTGCAGTCATGAAGGACCTCAGAGGCAAAGCTTCTCTGTGATCTGTTTCTCTGGAATAAAGCTCTGGAATTTTTATAAGACTGGCATAGAGGTGGTGTGTGCAGACCTAGAGGTAGAACCCAGGACCTTCTCCATGCCATGCAAGCACTCTATCACAGAGATACAGCCCAGCCCTCAGTATCTTTATTCTAATTAAGTTGGTAGGACTTCCTCAAGTAAGCAGGCAAGAGCTGTAGGGGAAGATGTAGACAATTTTCCCATGATGTCCCTTCTGAGCAGGGACTCAAGTCATATTGCCCTGAGTCTCTGTCATTATAAGAACCCAGCACTAGGTCCACTGACCTGATAAGGAGATCTCTATTTCCTTCCCCTCGCCAAGGAGGTTATTCTGGATGCAGCAGGACACATTCTTTATGGAGCTGTCTCTGATTATCATTGAAGCTGCCACAGTGAACAGGCCTTCCTCATCAGGATTCCTGGACTCTGATGTGGATGGTAGCATCTCTCCACTGGCTGTTCTCCACTGCACCTGAGGCTCTGGGTACCATCCAGAGGAAGTGCACTCCAGCTCCATGTCTCCACTCTCTTGAACCTTCATACTGATGTGAGGTTCTGAGCCCACAGCTATTAGAGAGAAACTGACCTTAATCTTTCAGTGGATGCTTTCCTGGGAACATGATAATCTTTGTTTGAGAAAGACAGAGAGGAGGGAAAGGTAGACTGGGGCTGGGTAGGATTCCTCTAATCCTAATCCTTCTGTATGAAGACTGAAAGATCAATTTAAAAATGTCTTATATCTTATTAGAGATGGAGCCTTATCGAGATCACATCCTTCAACGTAAGGAAAAGTCTGATGAGCAGACATGGAGGAGCTTGTCCAAGCACCAAGAACAGCAAGAACAATGGCTGAAATGTGGCTTAGGGGCTCTAAAATCAAGAAAGACCTTTGTGATTAGAAGTGTATAACATGATTTGGGGGATGAGACAACTATGGTTAGAATATTTTAGGGTGCATGGAAAAGTATTCTCCTTCTTAGACAGATTATCATGTAGCTCAGGCTGACCTCAAACAGCTGAAGATGACCTTGAACTTCTGATCCTCTTGCCTCTACCTCCCAAATGCAGGTATTACAGACATGTGCCACACAAACTTTTTTTTTTTTTTTTTTTTTACAGTGCTGGGGATCCCACCCAGGGCTTTGTGTATCCTAAGCAAGCACTCTTCCAACTGAGTCACACCTCTACTCCCGAAAAGACTATATTCTTGAGAACAGAGTTTGTGGTTTTTTTCTCCCTTGAAGTTTGTAGTTGATAATTTAACTTTCCTTTACCTAGGATGCTGACTCAAGAATTTTCTTAAATGGTTTCAACCTCATCTTTCCTCACAGAATTATGTCCCAACAAAAATCAACACAGGAGACGCATAACTGCAATCCTAGCACTCAGGTGGTGGAGGGAGAAGAATCAGGAGTTCAAGGCCAGCCTCTACTATATAGTAAGTTCAAGACCATATCTCAATAACAACAGAGAAAGTGATGGTCGGACCTTTAATCTGAGTACTGAAGAGGGTGAAGCAGGTGGCTTTCTATGAGTTCTAGGCCAGCCTGGTCTGCAAAGCAAGGTTCAGGCCAGCCAAAGCTACATAGTAATACCCTGATGCATAAACAATCAATCAAACAAACAGCAACAGAAAATCAGCAGCAACAAAGTTAACATAAATCTACTTTTCTGGTCTATTTAGTCTAAATCTTTCCTTCTCTCTCTTTTCTTCTTTCCCTCCCTCTCTTTCCTTCTCCCCTCTCCTTTTTCACAGTTCTACGGGATATATTTTATGAAAATGGCTATCATTTATAAAAGATAATAACAACATCGAGGTTCTAAGTAGCCAAGGTCAATTTTCAACTTCTAATCTTCCTGCCTGTATCTCCCAGTTGCTGGAATTACAGGGTGTCACTTCCCAGTTATTCATACACACACAAGTGTGTGTGTGAATATATACATGTATATTCATATATGTATACATATATATTATATATACATTATAATTTTAGATGCCCTTCCCTAAAAATGACATGAGTTATATTTGATACATTAAATATCGCAAGATATAGCAATGTATTTTTGAGCTAGAGGTACAGTTAAGTTGACAGGTTCCTTTGCCAGCACCTAAAAAGCAGGTGTCTCATTTGCCTGTAATCCTGTACATGGGAGGAGGAGGCAAGAGAAGAGGATGTGTAGCAGCTCCCACATGGTCTAGCGGTTAGGATTCCTGGTTTTCACCCAGGCGGCCCGGGTTCGACTCCCGGTGTGGGAAGCTCATCCTTTTGAGCTAGTTTGTTCAGTACAGACGATTCTAGCACTTGAGAAAGGACTAGTTCAAGCTTTCTTAAAAGCTGTGGAGTTTCTTAAAAGCTTTCTTAAAAGCTGTGGAGTCGGGCATGTCAGCTCCTTTCTCAAAAGTAGCAAGTTAAATACCTAAACAAGTGAGAACTAACGAAAGGCAATATCTGTGTCTAATTCTCCAGTCTTAGATGTAGACATTTCTTTATAAGTATACGATGCTTTACCATTAACAAAGTAGTTTTCACTTATCTATTTTAACAAAGTAGTTTTTACTTATCTATTTTTCTTGTTGCAAATTCTTGCTGGGTTTAGCTTTCTGGTTTCACAGTAGGAAAAACGGAGGGGGAGATTTGCTTGATTTGGATCACTAGCAAGGAGGGAAATTAGGGCTCAATGTATTCTTTCTTTATTATCTCAGAGAGGGAGAAGGAGAGGAGGAGAAGGAGAAGTAATATGAATAAAATCATTTTGGGGTGGGTCAAGAACTGGAATTACAGGGTAATTAATATGAGTAAAACCATTTTGGGGTGGGTTTAGCACCGGACCACTCTGTTAGGGTGTCAATCCTTAGGTATTAAACTACGAAGCTGTTCAGAGCATCTGAGATGCTCACAACAACCTTACGTAAACGTGAAAACATACACAATTTAAACTGGCATACAAATTTACCGGAAATAGTGTATCTTGTAAAAGAATCTAATAGCCAGATGCGGGGGTGCGCACCTGTAATCTCAACACTGTGGAGGTAGAAACCGGAAGATTTCCAGAACTACATAGCAGATATTGTTTCAAAAGCTAAATTAAATTAAGAATGTTATATATTTCTCGGAGGGAATCATCCTATTCTAGAGGGGAAAGTGCAGAAGATAATTAGAATTAGGCAACCGCAGGAATGACATCTCGCTCAGCAACCTACTCCTTTAGCTGAGCTCCTTGCCACTCATCTCCCACTCTGCGCCAGCCTCGTTTCTTCAGACTCAAAGTGATTCGGGGAATGAACCTGATGGTTCCCAAAATGAGAGTATCCACGCGGAGTGACGAGGCGACGCATCCCCTCTGTACCCACCAGCCACTTCGAGATGCACAGCGGCCTCTTCGGAGTCGTCGTTGTCTTTGAAAAAGCACCGGTACTCCCCTTGATCTGAGACCCTGACCCCTCGGATCTGCAGAGTAGCGCGACCGTCTAGGAGCCCGGTTGTCACCAGCGTCGCCCTCCCGCGGTACTCCGTCATCTGCTGGCCCTCCTGCTCCTGGCCAGCCCGGTATAGAAGTACCGCTGGGGACCTCGTCTGTCGAAACCACAGCAGCTCCATGTGCTTTGAGCTCGCGTTTGGGGAAAAGCGACAGGTCAGCTCGGCATCTGAGCCCACTACGGCCAGCACTGGCTCCTGAGGTGCAGTCACTTCGAAGGGAGCTGCTGTAATAAACAAGGTCAGATGGGACGATGAGATGGGATGGAGGACCTACAGAGCGGTCTCCTTGTAAATAAGGAACTCCGACTGGCTACTATTCCTTTTGTTCGGTTTATTTTCCAGACTGGATCTCATGGCCTCCAGCTCACAGTGTAGCCTTGAGCTCCTTGATCTTGATCCCCTTGCCCTCAACTCTCAAGTGCTAGCATCACAGGTGTGCACCACCACCACACCCAGCGTTCCAATTCCTCTGATTTAAAGAAAAAACAACTAGGCGCTCCCTATGTAACCCTGGATGCCCTGGCTACTTCTCTGTAGATCAGGCTGGTTTGGGCCTCACAAAGATCTGCCTCTGCCCACTTAGTGCTGGAATTGCAGGTGTGTACTACCTCCCCGGTGGATTTCCTTTGAATTCACTGGAGTGGTGGAAGTCCCCACCAGGAGCCAAACCGGGTCACAGATATTTATAGGGACCTCCCAACTTTTCAAGAAAGAGAAGACTAGAACAGAGTCTTACCCGAATCCAGCGTGGGCAGCTGTAGCACCGTGAGGGTGAGCAGACAAACCAAGATGCAGGAGTTGGTAGAAACTGCCATCTCTAAGCTTGCTGGGGCAATGGAGTCGGCCAAGAGCTTCAGGCTGGGAGAGAAATGGTCAAGGGGTAAGTATGGGCTCTGCAAGCACCCTGTTCTCCACCAGTTCCTTTCAACCTGGAGGACTCTGTATTTCCCCTGCAGCATCAGGGGAATTTTCAGTCCATGCTACAACAACAACCACTCATACCCTTCTGTAAGTCTGGTCAGGCAGGCACAAAAGAGCAAACAAACTCTGTTCTCCAGCCCTCAATTGCCTCAAGAAGGGAACTGTGAGGCATAGCTGTAGATAATGAAGAGATCTTGGAATCTCCTCATTTACAACAACAAAATAAAACAATAAAATAAAATCGTATCGAGTAGGATACTTTGTTATTCGTGTTTAGAAGTGATCATGAAGATAAAGTCACAGAGGTAGAAATGGAGGGAATTAAATGAAATGGAGGAGAGAGACGGGAGATGGTGTTTCACACCTGTAAGCCCAGAGACACTCAGGCCTGTGATCTCTGGGAGGTACATAGTGAGGAACATACAATCTTGCCAAAGTGTGAGAGAGAGGGGAGAGGCAGAGCTGAAGAGCTTGAGGAACAGAAAGCCTAGTACAGAGAAGAAACAAAGAGAGCTGTGTTATTCTGTGGCTCGCTGAGCTGAGAGTGAAGCACCTACCGACTTCGACAGTCAGAGGAAAAGGGAGCCGGAGCCACAGTGACCAGGTGAAAAAGGCTGTTTGTCACCTCAGGGCCAAAGATAGAAAGCCTCAGGAGGAAGAAGGCTGTGTGCTGTTAGAGGAGCCTGCCCCCAGATGGCCGAGTGTATTTACTTGGGATGGGGGAAGGGGCAGCTTTTCAAACATGTGGACTACAGATTGGTGGTCGGGTAGTACGGGTTCATCGTCCTCTGCTAAGAGAACAATATACTGAATATAAGGAACGGGGACAAAAAGAAAGAAGGCTTGAATAACAGAAATGAGACATGAGGCCATCAGCCAGTGAATTTACTTATGTAGCTTCAGTTGTTTTAACCCATGTGCCTTCAGGAGTCAGGAGGGTCATTGTAAGTTTAATGCCTGAGCTACATAGCGAGATCCAGACTTGCAAGACCTACATACGGAGAACAAGACAAAAGAGAGTGGGTTGTTTGTTTGTTTGTTTGTTTGTTTTTGGAGACAGGGCTTCTCTGTGTAGTCCTGGTTATCCTGGAACTCACTTTGTTGTTTGTTATTTTAAGAAAAAGATGAATGTTACTAATACCTTGTTTGAATTATGCTGAGTTGGAAGAGTGTTTGACACAAACAGTATTTGAAACAAAACAGGGAAAAGAATAGGAGCCCAGAAAGTAAATGACTTTGTCATTACATCTGCGAATAACTAAAGAGTGAGTCCACAATGACTCCAGCTCTCCATCGTTGATCTTTTCCACAAGACACCTTCAGGCGTGTGAGTGTGGGTGGCAGGATTCCACTGGATGCCCACCTTCAAGATGGTACAACTACAGCACAGTCCATACAGATCTTGAGCTTCACTCTGCCAAAGTCAGTCACGAGATCAGCAATTCCTTATTTAATTTTGAATTTCCATTTATTAGAGAAAAACGAAAAGACAACTGGTTTTATAAATGAAATCACCATGAACTAATTAGTGCTGTCTGATAGATATCGTTCTGCTGTTTACTTTCTATTTATGTACATCATAGAAACAATCAGTAAGTTTTCCTGCACAATTCATAGCATAGCTAATAAGCTAAATATATTTTCCAAGACTGTGGGATTTTTAGCTCTTTTTCTATTATAAAGAATGCACTTGGCATTTGGTAGTGTGTTCATCCAGCGTTCATGAAACCCTGAGTTTGATCCCAGCACTGCCTAAAATCAAGCAGGGTGGTTCGTATTGGTAAACCCAGGTGGAATCAGGAGGATCAAAAATTTTAGATCCTCGAACTTAGGAAGGATTTGAAGCTAGTCTGAGCTACTTGATACTCTGTTAGAAGAAACGTGCGGTATCCTTCGATAGCTCAGTTGGTAGAGCGGAGGACTGTAGAGAGATTACTGTAGAAATCCTTAGGTCGCTGGTTCGAATCCGGCTCGAAGGAAGGTTGTTTTGTCCCTCAGATTTCAAGACTGGATGGATCTACCATGTATGTGTTTGTTAGCAAACAGTAAATGGACCTGTTTGGTTTGGTTTGGTTGGTTTGTTTTTAAAAAGGTAGGATAAACTTTAAAAAAAAAAAACGCACAGTAAAACAGGCATGCTAATTCATGCTTCTATTCCTAGCATTCGGGAGGTAGAGGTAAGATTTCTGAGAGTTTGAGGCCAGCCTGATCTACATATCAAGTTCCCAGACAACTAGAGCTATGCAGTGAGAGCCTGCCTGGAAAAAAAAGAAGGAAGAAAAGACAAAGAAGAAGAAATAATAAGAAGAAATTAGAAGAAAAGGAGGAGGAGGAAGAGGAGGAAGAGGAGGAGAGGAGGGAAGAGGGTGAAAATAGAAAAAGACATGCATTTTATGTGTAGCTCTTTGTTTGATAATTACTCAATAGGCTGTTTGACCCAACTCCATAAATAGTGCCATTGAATCAAAGGGCATAAAAATATATGTTATCAGTGACCTTTCCTTCAATATTAAAAGGACCATAGCACCCACCAGTGTCCTACAGGCCTGTCAGCAAGAAGAGGTATTATCTTACATGCTTATATGAAAATTAGTGAAATTTAGTTTAAATTATTGTTATTATTACTACTACTATTAATCATTATCAGTAGTAGCAATAGTATAAAGCCTTTGTATTATAGAAAGGCTGGTCATTTCTCATGGATTAGCTAACCACCTGGTACAATCTAGACTGGAGCCCTCCAGGCCAGTTGCTGTCTATTTTGAGGTCTGGTCTTCTTTCTGTGTGGACTTTTTAGAAATTAAAGATAATAATTGTATTATATTTGGAGTCTGAAGAGATAGCTCAGCAGTTAAGAGGGCTGACTGCTCTTGTATAGGGCCCAGGTTCAGCTCCCAGCACCCACATGGTAGCTCACAACTGCCTGTAATTAAAATTCCAGGGGCCTCCCAGGTATCCACACACACATGACAGACTTACAAGCATTCACATAAATTAAAAATAAATTTAAAATAAATTTTAAAGTAAGTGCTTTATATTTTTGACAACATTCTTTCTCAATTTTATTTAGTTTTTAAAAAACATTATAATTAAGACCAAAGCTAGCTACTCCAGTTGGCCCGATTGGCTGCCAGGATGTGTTCTGTTCCCAAGCACGAATCTGATTTTATCACATTTTTGTTTAATATGCTCTGCATGTTAAGGACTGGCAATGAGGACTTAGATTGTAACAATCCCTGTATGTCTGAATGCCAACCAGAAATGTCACACACATCTTGTTCATACCTATGGGAAATATATGTTATCAAAATATCAGTTTCAGAACTTTAGTTCTGAATTCTTGCCTCATCAGTTGTGGGTATTTTGTATTTTAAAATGATTTATACAATAAATTTAAATGTTCCATCCTAGCTTATCAGACTGAAGAACAAAAGTATTAACAGTTTGGCTAGAGAGATGTTTCAGCAGTTAAGAATATGGGCTGCTCTTATACAGAACCTATGTCAAGTGGTTCATGGCCACCTATAACTCCAGCTTCCAGGGACCTGACACCTCTCTGGACTGCTGGAGCATCTGCACTGGTGTGCACAAACCCACACTCGGACACACACATGCACACATAATTAAAAATAAGAAAAATAAAAAATAAATCTTTAAATGTATTACTGATTACTTAAGACCGTACTGATTAATTAAGACCGTTTTTTGTCTGTGTAGTTTCATTACTTGGGACTTGGAACCATGCTGAAGCTGGAAACTTTAGGCTCTGTAGGAAGAGATGTAATTAAGATGACTATTTGAAACAGACAGGAGGCTGATGCAGGAGCATTGCTCTGAGTTTGAGGGAAGTTTTCCTGGCCTACAAAACAAGACACAGACCAGCCAGGCTACACAGGGACACCGTGTCTCAAAACAAGAACAAGAGAAAGACAGATGGAAGGGAGGGAGGGACAAACACTGCAGTAGTCCCGGGCACATTCAACCACAGCTGCATGTAACACATCTCTCTCTCCAGAGTGACTGTGAATGAGACTCAACACAGACTCCTATGAGATCATTTTATGTTTTTTTATCCCCTCCTCCAATGTGTATTTTGTAGATGACAAAGATGTTTCCATGGTAGAAGGTTGAAGAAAGGTAAGAGCCTTTTACTTTCCTCTTCCCTCTTCCTGCACTGTCCCACTAGCAGGCAAAATTGGTGTGTTACTCAAAGCACCTCCTCCAGATAATAGTGCTTATCTTCTCCCTTCCAGAACATTCTCTCTCCCTCTTGTCTGTGTGGTTAATTCCTCTTCTTCTCTCAAAAGTCACCTAAAGGTCGTAACTTCCACAGCTTCTTTTAAAAGCAAACAAATATAATTGTACTTTTGTGGGCTGGGGTGGGGAGGTGGGGGGGGGGGACGGGAAGGACTGGATCTTATTGCCCAGGCAGGCACCAAGCACATTATACAGCTGGTGATAACATTGAAGTTATCCTCCTGCCTCCCAAGGCTGGTAGGTGAAGCCGAGGTGGCTGCTCATCACTTTTATTTTATTTTTTCATTTTATTTGTTTATTTTGAGGTAAGGTACCCCAGGCTTGCCTGAAAGTTACAATGTAGTCTAGGATGGCCTTGAAGCCATGGTGATCCTCCTGCCTCAGCCTCCTGAGTACTGAAATTAATGGCATGAGCCACCATGGTAGTCTGTGTAATTGTTTTATCTGTTACTTGACTACATGTTTCTGGACACAATAATTCATTTGTGCTCTTTTATTTCTCTATATAACCATTTATATTTTGGATGCATTGTTTTACTGTGTGTGTGTGTGTGTGTGTGTGTGTGTGTTATGCTTGATCAGAATCCTCAGGTGATGAGGCAGCTGCCTGCCAGTTCTGTTTGGAACAGTTCTGGTCAACTGAGCCAAGGGGAAGTGCCGCAGTGGGTAAGGCTCATGTCATTTCCTTGCTCTTAGCTGGATTGCTGTAGGACTTCATGGTCAGCTGCTTTTCAAGGGGAACACACACAGTTAACATTCACCCATGACACTCTGACAGTACAATTCTGAAATTATGTTCTCATTTATCAACCCGTGCAAAGGTAGGTAGTCTGATGGAATTTGTGTATTTGAAGAGGGTGTACAAAGGAAGCCACAAGGAGATGGTCTGGAGAAGAAGGTGGAAGGGTTGCCGGAAGATGTAATAAGAGCCGATAAACTGAGGTTGGATTGATCAAGGTAGACAAAGAACCCAGGGAAGGGAATAAACTTGAGGCCTTCCCTGAGTTCTGCCCCTTGCAGCCTCTGTGTTACCTGTGGTTATTGCTCACTCTGGTTCTTTCATCGTCCTGTGGTCTTACTATACAACTGGCCAAAGCAGGGCCATCTTTTCCCTCTGGAAGACAGGCTGTGGGCTGGTGTGAATAATGTTGGATGCTGGTGTTTCAGCAGCAGCCTATACGTCTGTTATTAGCCCGAGAGTGGTGGTATACACCTGGGATCCAGAATCAGAGTCATGGAAGCAGCAGCTTAGGGGTGTTTAGGGATTCAGCCAGTATTTAGGACTTTCAGTCAGTCTGGGTTATACAAGGTCCAGCCTCATTTTAAAACTGGCCTGCTTGCACCCATTTTTCTCTAACCATTACTGTCACTCAGTGGACCCTGATTAAACCTTGTCTCTGTCTTCACCAAAAGCATACCTTGACACAAAGATGTGGATGCCCGTAATTTACTGGGAAGTGATCTCAGGAAGCACAGTGAGGAAGTGAAGAAAGGAAACAGGAAGAACTAGCAAAGGAAAAGTTTATTAGGCTGCCCCTGTGAGCTCAGCTTTGTTGGGGACTCTCTTTGAGACAGTCTCACTATGTTACCCTGGCTGCCTTGCAGTTCAATATATAGATCTGTCTGGCCTCAAGCTCACAGGATCCAGCTGCCTCTGCTAATGGATCTAAGGGCTAAGATTAAAGGCATGGGCCACCACACCCTACTATCAGGGACTCTTAAGTGACTAAGTGGGACTAGAAACTCCCCATCTCAGAATCGAGTGGAAATCTTGTCCTTCATTGGGGCTTGGATAGTGATGTTTGGCAGAGAGATGCCTGAGACCCTGGTACTTCTCCAGGCAAACTGGAAGACAAAGAGGTGGGATCTTGAAACTCAAGAGATGTGAGATCCAGAAGACAACTGCCTGTAAAGAAGTTGAACACTAGCTATCAATCGTTGGTATCCTTGAGACTTTATCAAGCTGGCTCACCACTGTCCTATACCAGCTCTGGGTCTCTGTTTCTCTTCACCGTTGCATCTCCTTATACGCTCTGCCTGAAATCCTCCCTCCATTACTGCCAGCCAGAACTACAGTACCTCCTAGTATGCTAAAGAGGGAGAAACAGGTCAGCTAATGTTGTGATCAACTTCCAAGAGACAGTTTGTGTCCTAAAGCTTCAAAACAGTTACCATCTCTTTCCTCTCCATCCTTTTCTTCAAAAATGCTGTTTTTATCTTTATTTTTTTAAATTATCATGCATCCTGAGGCTTAGAAACTGTGGGAGGTTAAAGCTGAGACTCCCTGTGAAGTCAGTGGCCCACACTCCATTATGTGTGTCAGTTCTGTGGTAAGAATGGAGCTTATGAAAGGCTTATTGTTTGTAGGACAATGGAGACAAGGAGGACTCCTATTCTTCCAAGCCCCTTTCTGAGTATTTCTGGAAAGTGAGCAAGACTAAAATCAATTATCAGGTGAGTTAAGTATGTGGAAATCAGCTGACTGGGTTTAAGATGAATTTCTGGGGATGTGTACATATACCTCACAATGAAACAAGTGTCCCATCCTGTGAATGTCTGATTGCAGAAAAATTATCAGAGTGCATCATGCTCTCAGTTTCAGCTTGTCTTCTTAGAAAGCTGGGGGAAGTTCCTCTTGGCCTCAGATGTCAAGAGTTTACTGTATCTGAGAACTCAAGGTGAGGAGCCAATTTGGGGCAGGTGCTGCAAGCACTGGGGGACTGGCAGAGAGGTCTGACTGCCTGTGGCTATGTGAAGCCTGTTGGCCAAGGTCTACCAGCTGTCCAGCTAAGGTTTGTCAGTGTCTGCGGGGTGGGATTGGAGACGTACTCCGAATTGTCACCTACAGCAGCCCAAGGAAGGTTTTGTTTTTGTTTGTTTTCAGATACTCAAGTGAAAGTGGGATTCTTGGCTTCACTACAGCAAAGAACTTCAGGATGAGCTAGTGTGAAGCAGAAGGGAGTTTTTTTTTTTTTTTTTTTTTTTTTTTAGGAAGAGATGATAACATAGACTAATTGTTTTATTATGTTTTATTTTTATTGATTGATTGATTTTTGTGTGCTGATGGGGAGATGAAGAACACATGCGTGTGGAGGTTAGAGAACAGCTTTCAGGAATCAGTTCTCTCCTTCATATGGGTCCCAGGGACTGAACTTGAAGTGGTCCATCTGGATGGTGAGTGCCTTTCCCCACTGAGCTTTTAGTATAGATGTAAGCACAGAGATAAGAAAGGGAGGCACCCAGGGAAAGGAAAAGACACACAAGTGTGAATGTGGGGATCCTAAAGAGTTACACTTACGTACGTTACCAGTAGCCATTAATATAATTTTAGTGGCTCTCAACTTACATCTCACAGGATTGCTAAGAAATGTTTCTTTCTTCCCCTTTCTCCTCTCTCTCTCTCTCTCTCTCTCTCTGTGTCTTTTTGATAAATGAAGTTATAGGTGGCCCCTGTGGTGTCTTGGATAGGATTTCTATCTAATAAGGTAAAAACCGTGGGTACAAGGTTTGAACAGGGGGGTCAGTACATGTCCATTAATATAAATGTGTTTCTTGAGAGAATCCTAGAAAACTGTAGAATTACAGTTGGGAAAGGCCATAAATGCTGAGGTCTAAGCATGATATAGGCTATTTTATCATTTTAAACTTGAAACATTTTTATATAAAGGAAATGTGGTCTCTGTGTAGACTTCTTTTGCAGCCAGTGTTAACCGTGCTGGAATTTATGACTCTCAGCTGGCAAGAGTAAACTTAACCAGACTTCAGTGAAGGGCTCACTGCTTTTCCATGGGCAACAGGAGGAATGGCATGTTTTCTCTTTTTCACACTCCTTGGTTAAAGTCCTGGAGCTGCAATCTGTGCTGTAGATAGAATCTAAGCTGCTAAAATAATTTACTGGGAGATGCAGGTGTGTGTGTGTGTGTGTGTCTGGCAACTGGAAGAAATCTTTTCATACGACTACAGTGGAGAGCCTACTGGGGCTGTGGGGGTTCCTCGGCTCTGGAAATCGAGATGTCTAGAGGGTCAGGACCTGGTGGGGCAGTGGTCTTCACCCAATAAGGATCATCAGGTTGCTTGAACCTTGCGGTCAGATCCTGTGAGAGTTTAGTGCCTCCTCCAGTCAAGTTGAGATTAAAAATAGTTTTTTAACTTGAAACAAAAGTTTACAACTTGATTTTTCAGAAAAGATAATAAACTGAAGATACCTGTTAATAATGGTCTTAAATAATAATAAAATAAAACAAAACTTTAGTTTTGAGGCTAGTATCTCTGTGGTAGAGAACTTGTCAAAGGCAAATATTTTAAATATATATATATATATATATATATATATATATATATATATATATGCAATACAAAAGCACATGTTCTAGTGGTAGGATAGTGTCATCTGGTGTCACTTAACATGTGGAAAATTCTGGGGCCTACATGCAATGTGCAAAGACGTGAACACTGTTTTTAGTGGCAACAAAGACTTCTGACATCATGGATCCTCTTAAATCATCGTGGGCTCAAGCCTGCTTTTGGAAATCCCTCTCTCTGATGTTTGCAGCGGAAAACTATAGGACAGCTACTGTGGAATATCTATGAGTCCACACATTGGGGAAGGAAGGCAGACAGAAGGACTGAAACAAATATCAGAGGACTTTGCCATGCCCACAATGACCTCTGGAAGAAGGATGGCCTTCTGGAATTATGGACCTTGGGCAGAAGCTACAGACCCTTATAGATACATACTGACCAGTTATTGGATGCTGCCCCTCACCCGTGGGAGGTATGGAGGTCCTTGTGCTTGAACTTAAGCACTAAGGGATCCAGGAACGGTAAACACACAGGGTTGTTCCTTCAAAGGCAGGGATGCATGACCTGTTTTCCACCCAGAAAGCTGGAAGTAGTGGTTAGTAGCCTGGTGACCTTGGCAATATCTGTGTGGTTGAAAAGAGCACACAAGACTCCCTCCAGACCTTTATCCTTTTGTCTTAAAAAGTAAAATCCCAAACATTCAATTTACCAAATTAAGACTCAGGAGCCAAACACTGTGGTGAAAGCTAGCTCAGAGAGGCAGAGAAAGCACCCAGCTGACCTTCCTACTCCACTGACAGCTCAGAAAGAAAAAGCTCCTTTTCCACGCTGTCTTAAAAACCTTTCGACTCAAACACCCCACCCCCCAACTTTACTGTTTTCTTATGTTCACTTCCTGTCAGCTGGTTACTTATTCCACCTCTTGACCTAGAGTTGACTTCGTTTAGCTCTTGGATTAAAGGTGTGTGCTAGGGCTGAGCCATGCCACAGATATTTGTTTACAGTAAACAGAAAGCTCCAGGATCAAAGGCTGAGCCATGCCACAGTTAGAAAAAGGGTTTTCCAGTTCACAATCTCAGGGTTTACAATGTGATCAAATATCCTGTAACATTTATCCTTAGCTTGTCAACCTACAGAACCCATCTTTATGGAAGATCTCACATGTATGTACTTTACAAAGAGTTTCAATGTAATTGAAGTTTTACTGTGTAATTAAGTTTTACTCTACACAGGGGATTGAGTTAATTATCACCATGAAATTTTTCTCCAAATACTGCTGTGCATAAATATGCCTAAAATAATTTACTCAGGATCAGACTCTGTAACTTTGAACGAACAACACTGACGGCTGAATCGAATTGAACCAAATTACCTTCTTGCCTCCCATGGGTCATCACATTGCTGGCTGTGGTGGTTCCAGAGACCTTTGTAAATACCTATTCTTGGGCAGGGAAGCTTTCTTTGGCTATGGCCAATTCCACAGCATGGCATTACTCTTACACCCCCCCCCCACCCCCTTCCACACACAGATGGTTGATGGTATAGTTTTGAGATGTAAGAGTTGATCTAAACCCAGCTGTTCATGCACCTTTGCAGAAGAATGGTAGTGGAGTTATAGTTGTCCATGGAAGGGTGCAGGTAATAGTTTGAAATGATGGAAGAGAGATCTTTTTCTTGGATTCTCAGACGTTATACCCGTGGTTAAGAATGTTAAACACCTCAACTTCAGCAGTGTCTTATCCTGTAGCCCTCCAATCCAAGCCTCTCTGGAGCCAGAGTAGCTGGGCTCTGTAACAGCAGCGCGATTAGCTGGGTGGGGCCTGGGAACCAAGACTGCCTTTGATTGGCTGTAGCTCTGCTTCCTCTGGCTGAGACTCAGCCTATTTCGTCTTTAAGTTGCTGTTCCTTACAGAAGCCGGTAGAGGTCTTTCTGAGGCTAAACACAACGCTGATCTGGAAGAAAGGGTCTGGAAACTGTCTACACGAGTCTGCCACACTCACTCTGAGAAAGACTAACAATTTTTTTAGTCAAAGTAGTTATTTGATTGGCTGAAGGGCAATTGTGTTGTGTTGTTTTAAAGAACACAATCACATAGCATCTGAAACTTGTAGCAGGGACTTTATCTTTGCTGTTACCTACCTCCCTGATCTCCCCATTCATGTATTTGGTAAATGAATAGATTTATAGCTCTTTTGTTCTAGAATGATGAACTGCAATGTAGAAGTTAAAGACGAAAGTCCTTTCCTCTTCAATGTGCTTTAGCGCATACTGATCACAGTGAAAAGATTTTCACGCGCAGCTTAGACAGATAATGGCAGACCAGACAGTTCCACGAAGGGGGGTTTATTAAGAGAGAGAGAGCAAAGAGGTAGAGAAGTAGAGGCCGGCCATGACCACGTGGAGAGAGGGGGAAGGAAAGCGGGGAAGGGAGAGGGGAGCCTGCAGGCATGAGGCCAAGGGAACAAGAGAGGAGCAAGAGAGAGAGGAGGGGGCAGGCAGCCCCTTTTATAGTGGGAAGGCCTACCTGCCTGTTGCCAGGTAACTGTGGGGAGAAGCATACCTGGCTGCTGCCAAGTAACTGTGGAGGTGGAGTTCAGACAGAATACTAACACACAACAATAGAGAAAACAAACTGGCGTGTCAGACTTAGTTTAATCCCAGGCCTCAGAGGAAAGCTAAGAAGCCGCACCTCCATGCATACTATAGAGCCAGATGCTTCTTAGTTCCTGTGATGCAACTCTCAAATTTCCCTATTCAACTGATTTCTGCAGTCAGCAGTGATTCAAGAGGACTGTGCCGGGACAGTCTGCTGGACAGATGCTGTAACTGCTTGAGTCTATTTTCTCTCTAGGTGAAAGTCGTAGAACTATCTTTGAGACTCGAGAGAAGGAAACTACTAAGGATGAACTGATTTACTCATCATACTTGTTCGTTTTTTGCCAAAGTGTTCCCACTTCCTAATTTGATCTAACCACAAAGACCACTTAATGTTTCTTCATGAAGTCACTTCTTGCTTTGATGCTCCTCTGCTTGCTGTTCACACTGCTCCCCCAGCTCTCACAGACTGCCTGGTTCTTTCTCAGTCTGCAAGTCTCAACAAAACCATAGCTTCCCCCAGGAAGTCCTTTGAAAGCTCCCACACCTCCTATATCTACCCTCTCCCTGCCTCAGTCTTCCAGAGGACCGCCCCTTCCTTTCCCTACTCAGCGGTGCTCCTGTGCCTGAAGCGTTGGCTCCAGATAAAGGCTAAATAAGATGTGAATGGCTGGCAGAGCAAAGCAGGCAGGGCTATAGTGTTCAATATTGTCTTAGTATCAGGCATAGACCTGAGGTTGTTTAGATTCAGCCAACAATCAAAACTTGTTAATTTTTGGTTTCAAAGATCCCTTAAAGATAAAGGATGATTTCTGGAAAAGGCATGAATGTGTTAATAGGCTTAGGATATTGCTGCAAACTGGAGACTGATTGTCTTGATTAGTGTTTTTGTTGCTGTGACAAACCACCATGTTACTTTACCGAAAGTAACCTGGGGAGAAAAGAATTTATTTCAGCTTATACATCCAGATCACATCCATCCTGAAGGGAAGTCAAGACAAAAACTTAAGCAGAAGCCATGGAGAAGTGCTGCTTACTGCCTTGCTCTTCATGGCTTGTTCAGTCTACTTTATAATATCTCCCTGGACCACCAGCCTGGGTGACACCACCCACAGTGGACTGGACCCTTTCACATCAGTCATTATGCAAGAAAGTGCCCCATGGGTTTGCCCACAGGCTAGTCTAGTGCTGGGCATTTTCTCAACTGAGGGTCCTTCTTCTCAAATGACTCTACCTTATGTCAAGTTCACACACCAAAAAACCTAATCGGAACACCAGTGTATCCGTTCTGAGAACTCAAGTACAATGGAAGTTGTAAACCTTAGTTTAAACATGGGGACATCACTGGGCAATGGTGGACTATGCCTTTAATCCCAGCACTTGGGAGACAGAGGCAGGAGGATTTCTGAGTTTGAGGCCATCCTGGTCTACAGAGTGAGTTCCAGGACAGCCAGGACCCTACAGAGAAATGCTGTCTCGAAAAACAAAACAAAACAAAACAAACAAACAAACAAAAAAGAATGGGGACATGGAAGGGGAGTGTCTGTGAGGTTAGTATTTACTTTGTAATAAGGCATTATCATTCTCTGGTGTATACTGTAGTTCCCTAGATCCTATATGTCCTTTGATAGCCCAACAAAGTAAATAAAAAGTCAGATATGACAATACAGCTATCTTATAATTTTTCAAAGACTTACATAATTCTTAATATTTAATATTCTTTTAATAAAATATATTTTACTTTAGAAATTATATTAGTTAGCATTCTCTAGAGTAACAGAACTTATAGGATGAGTGTCTCTCAATCCAGTTAATTCAACAATGGCAGGCTGTGAAATGAAAGTCCAGGAATCGAATAGTTGCTCAGTCCATAAGGCTGGATACCTCTGCTGGTCTTCAGAATGTGCTAGAATCCCAAAGGAGAAGAACCCAATTCCAGTGAGGGAATGGAAGTGCTAACAAGGTGAGGGCAAGCAGGCAGAGAGCAAAATCTTCCTTCTTCTGTGTCTTTATATAGACTTCCATCAGGAGGTATGGCCCAGATTAAAGGTAGGTGTATGTATGTATGTGTGTGTATGTGTGTGTGTTTTCCCACATCAACCTCTAGATCAAAGGTATGTCTTTCTTCCTCAAAGGTATGAACTAGAAATGGATTCACTCACTTCAAACCAAGTTTTAAAAAAGTCTCTTATATTTCTAGATTATAGATCATTGTAGATGTAGTAATGTAATAGCCATCACAGATACAACCCCCCTCCCCCACTACTCCCCAAGATAGAGTTTCTCGGTATAGCTTTGCCTATTTTAGAACTCACTCTATAAACCAGGCTGGCTTTGTACTTAGAGATCTGCCTGCCTCTGCCTCCAAAATGCCGGGATTAAAGACATGTACCACTACTGCCCAGGTCAGAAACAAGTTTTTAAATAAGACATATACTGTTCATATGAAACTATAATTAGCTTATTATTGGTTTAATATAAATTAATACATATAGTTGTTTTTCTGTTTTAAGCTTCAAATGTCATAAGCAGCAACAGACATTAGTTAGGCATGATAGTCCAAGCCTATAATCCCCACACTGAAGAGATAGAATGAAGCCAGGTGTAGTGGAATACACCCTTAGTCCCAGCACTCAAGAGACAGAGGCAGATCCCTGTGAGTTCAGGATCAGCTTACTGTACATAGTGAGTTCCAGGACAGCCAGAAATACAGTGAAATTCTGTCCTGAAAAAAAGAAGAAAAAAAAAAAGGATGCAGAGGAAAAGTCAAGAGCAGTGCTACAGAGTGAAAGCATGAGTCAAGAGAAAAACCAAAACAAATCTCAATAGGTACTAACCCAAGAGCACAGAAGCCTTACCTTTTGTATATATCATAAGATGATAAACTGGACGTGGAGGTGGAGGCTGGCCTGGTCTCCTTAGTGAGACCTTATCTTGAAGGTGGAGAGGCTTGGGGGAAAGGAAGATATCCTGAGCCTAAGGAACTGCTACTATCTCTAGTAAATCTTGAGTTGTATAGACCTGGCTGCTCATCCTGGACCTCAAGCCTCAAGCCACTCTTACTGAGCACAAACATGGAACTCAGAAGTAAGTGCTTATTGTAGGGATGCCTGCGCCAGGCTTCATCCAGATCATCACTATGATTATTCCCTCTCATGTGTAGGTCTACAGATACATACTCCGGACATATTATGTGATATTTACATCTTTGGATTTGGATATCAATGGACCCATAGCAGTCATATAAGGCTTCCCCCGGAGCTCTCCGGTCTATTTGCTTCATCTTTGGCCTCAATTTGCATTTATCTGTCTCCTTCCTCTGCAGTTCTCTCCTCTTACATCCTGATGCACCCTATTGCCCTTGCCCAACATCCACTGTGGCCAGAGCATCATGTTGAAGCTCCAGGTTTTCTGCCTCTCCCCTTCTCACACTCTCTTCTCAGGAGAGAGCTGTATCACAGAAATAGTCCCCAAAGACTGGGTCTACCTAGGCCCATAGTTAGAAGAAACGACGTAGTGATCTGAAGCATGGGCCCGAAGTATGTGTGAAGGTGGCAGCTGGAAGATGCTCCACGTGACCTGAAGGACACAGCATCTGGTCTCCACCTGATGATACTGTGCTAAGAGCTATGGCTTCCTTACAAGGCTCTGAGAAATTGGTCTTGTCCTATATAGGAACAGGCCACCCTCAGGTATTGTAACTCCCTGTGCCCCTGTGAATGCTGGACAGATGAACAGGGGACTGTCATCAGAACCCAGCCTAAAGAAGGGTCTCAGGGGCCCAGTGAAGTTCACAGGAGGACATGTGTAGATGTGTGATCTGTCTCTCATGTTGTAGAAAGAAATATCTCCACCCTCACAGTCCAGGAAGACGGCCACTCGGTGAAGACGTTCTTTCATAGGTATGATCTTTTCTGGCGAAGACAGGGCTCGATACTGGCTTCCAAACATCTCCAGGGTCCAGAAGCCATTCTGAGGAACCAACAGGGCTTCCCCTTTCCTTTCAACACTGTCTCTACAAACACCAATGGCCCACACCATTACATTTTCCACCTCCACCTCCCAGTAATGCTTCCCTGAGGAGAAGCTCTCCCTGCCTAGGACACATGGACGGCAGTCAAATCTCTCAGGGTTGTCAGGCACGCTCTGCCTCGAAGGGCCTCGTATTACGCTTCTCTGGTCATCTGACAGGAAGAGCTCAGGATGAGCTGTATCTGGGTCCAGAACCACATCAGCTGTAGAAAAAATAGTCTCAGGCTTAGTGCTGAGACCTCAGTCTCCTGGATATGCATAGCCACAGCCTCTCTTCCCCAACCCCCAGGTCCCCAGGTCCTGGGAACTGATGTGGGATTTCTCTGTGTGGTGGCCTTTGCAAAGAAGAATTTTTTTTTTTTTTTGATGCAAGAAAGCTCATGATGAAGCTCATTTGTCTGTTAGGGACAGGAGCATCATCTTCTATAGAAAAGACTAGGGCTCAAAAACCCAGAAAGTTTAGCAAATGAACAAAAGTGAATTGTCCCCCTTTTCAGCATTTTCAGATCTGCCCCAGTGTTCATCATGATATAAGATCTCTGGAATTCCCTTAGTAGAAACCATCCAACGTGGGTTTGACCAACAAGAGAGGGCGAATCTCTCACTCTCCCTAATGATGAGTCAGTTAAGGAATTAAACTGAGTCTTACTACACAGTGTCCTGGCTAGTGCAGGATCACCTCACTAGCCTTTACACTTCTTCAACCATAGGACATCTGATTTCAATGACAGATAAGGGTACCCACAAAGGATGAGAAAGGAAAACAAACGTTCCCCAAAGCCAAGAGTGTGCAGCAAACACACGAAGGGAATACTTTCAGTCAGGTTTGAAGCCACTCTGGACATACGAAGTTCTTGCCAACCATCTATAATACCTCTTGCCTAATCAGTCTACTTTGCTTATCATGTTAGAAGAGTACCTTCCTTCCTCCAAGTTGGTATGACTGATTGTGACAACTTGTGATTGTGTGTCAAGTTAGACTGGGACAACATTGAATTTCCTCTTAAGGAGGAACAGTTCTTGTGCCAAGGTATCTGCTGAAGCCTGTATTCTCGTTGATGAAACATGAAAAAATAAATAATGCTCATGAAGAAAAAGCAGCTATGCTCTGGGCCCTCTCACTCACCTGACTCGCTGAGTGTTAGTGGTCTCCTGGGAGCAGGAAAGCATTTCTCGATACCTACTTAGTACATCCCTGGTCAGCCCCAGGAAGCAGATTGCCTTTTTGCTACAAGGATCCAACTGTTCATTCTAACCACCTCCCAAGTAATAAACACCCAGGACAGAACTGTCTTCTTTCAAACTGACTCAGGATCCAAGAGTAAGACATAGTTTTGGGAGAGCTATTCTGTATGGTAGACCTCTGCTACTCATGGATTACCTTCTTCTGGAAAAAAGAAAAGAAGGAAGGAAGGAAGGAAGGAAGGAAGGAAGGAAGGAAGGAAGGGAGAAAGAGAGAAAGAAGAAGGAAAGGAAAGAAGAAAGAAAGAAAGAAAGAAAGAAAGAAAGAAAGAAAGAAAGAAAGAAAGGAGGGAGGAAGGGAGGGAGGGAGGGAGGGAGGGAAGAAGGAAGGAAGGAAAGAAGGAAGAAAGGAAAGAAGGAAGGAAGGAAGGAAGGAAGGAAGAAAAGAAGGAAGGAAGGAAAGAAGGAAGGAAGGAAAGAAGGAAGGGACTGTGAGAAGTATACTATGGGGCTGGTAGAAAGCTGTGGGGATTCCCTGACCAAGCTGGAGTCCAGCATTGGTGAGTCATGGCCAGTGAAGCACTCTCAATCCCCTACTTCCCCACTCCAGGGCCCTCAAGTCTTTTGTTCACATCCTCCTTTAGTGAGGAAATCTCAGTGTATAAGAGAATGCCAGAGGCACTCACCAGCATGTAAGAGGGTTCGTCTCCATCCTGCAAGTGAGAGAGGTTAATGTCATGAGGTCATGGCTAAGCCAGCAGAACACAAACTGCAAAGAGTAGTTGAGGGAAGGTTAAACTTACGCAGTTCCTCTTGAAGTTGCCCTGAAAAGGAAGCAAAGTACTGTAAGCAGCTGAGAATTTAGATTTGTCTTAAACAAAGCAGGGCTGGCTCTTGCTACAGCACTAAACCCTTCACTCCCACTTGAGAGGATTAATCTCGACATTGACAGGATTTAGAATCACTGTGGAAACAAATCTAGGTTTGTGAGAGATGTTCTAGGTTAGTTAATAAATTTGATCATGGTGGCTCAGAGGGTAAGGGAGTTTACAGCAAAGCCTGAGTCCACTCTCTAAGACCCACAAATGAAAGAACCAACTTCTACAAATTGTGCTCTGATTTCTTTCTTTTTTTTTTTTAAAGATTTATTTATTTACTATCTATGAATACACTGTATTCATACATTTATTTATTTAAATAAATAAATATTTATTTAAATAAATAAATTATACATTTATTTATTTAAATAAATAAAGACTTATTTATTTACTATCTATGAATACACTGTAGCTGTCTTCAGACAGACCAGAGGAGGGCATTAGATCTCATTACAGATGGTTGTGAGCCACCATGTGGTTGCTGGGATTTGAACTCAGGACCTCTG
The DNA here is from genome assembly GCF_004785775.1 of Grammomys surdaster. Classification (NCBI taxonomy): domain Eukaryota; kingdom Metazoa; phylum Chordata; class Mammalia; order Rodentia; family Muridae; genus Grammomys; species Grammomys surdaster. The sequence continues at coordinate 3,333,399 of NW_021604708.1, read as the reverse complement.
GAAGTACAGTCAGTGCTCTGAACCACTGAGCCATCTCTCCAGCCCATCCTCTGATTTCTACATGCAGGCAATGGTGTGCCACCTTCCTCCAAAGAAAGAAAGAGAGAAAGAAAGAGAGAAAGAAAGAGAGAGAGACAGAGAGAGAGAGAGAGAGAGAGAGAGAGAGAGAGAGAGAGAGAGAGAAAGAAAGGAAGAAAGAAGTGAAATTTAAAAATGTTTAGCGTCTGAAGAGATAACTTAGGGGTTAAGAGCACTAGCTGCTTTTGCAGAAGACACAGGTTCTATTTCAGCACCTACATGGTGGCTTACAAACATCTGTAACTCCAGTACCAGGCTATCCAATGCCCTTTTCAGACCCCTGTGGGTATCAGGCACCCATACATTTAGGCAAAATATTCATTTACATAAATATATTTTTTTTCATTTACTTAGTGTGTGTGTGTGTATGTGTATATGTGTTTGTGTGTGTGTGTGTTTGTGTGTGTGTGTTTGTGTGTGTGTGTGTTTATGTGTAAGTGTGACACGTTAAAGGTGTAGAGCTCAGAGAACAGCTTGTAGGAGTTGGGTTGATTCTCTTCTTTGACCATGTGGGTTCTGGGTATTGAATTCTGGGATTTCAAGCTTGGTAGAAAGTGTCTTCATCCGCTGAACCATCTTGTTGGCCCCTCCCATATAACTTTATCACAATAATGAAAGGTAACTAATACAATACTCATTCCTCAGAACTGTCAGAAACCAGATGAGTGGACAGTATTAGGACTTTCTTTGTTTGGGTTTGCTACTGTTCATTCAGTTCTGTGAACGATGCAAAGTTTGCAGATTGAATCAAAAGCTCCAAAGGCGTAATTGTCAGCATATAAGAGTTCTGGGCACTTCTGCTGGATCCATGTGTCCTCTGTCTAGTTCAGAGGGTGGTGTCCTTTCTTTTTTTCCCCTCCTCTTGTTTCAGATATGGTACTATGTAGCTTAGGCTGGTTTTGAACTCACTATGTACCTGAGGCTGGCCTTAAACTGAAGAATGGTGAACTCTCCTACTCTACTCTTTTACTTGCTAAGTTCTTTCTCTTTTTCCTAGTTCCTTACGTGCAGTTTCCTTTTCTTTATATTCGGCTTCTTTTTCAGCTGACAGAATCGATTTCTTCCTTCGGTGTTTCTTGACAAGGCAAATGCTTCCAGATGTGAGGAAGAGCAGCATTACTATAGGCAGAGTGACAGCCACGGCCACCATCCAGAGAGGAAGAAGGCTGGGCACGAAGGATTCTGGAAAGTGAGGCAGAGAAGGGCTGTGTTGTGAGAGATAGAACATGAGGGCCAAGAGCACTCCTTCGGGGAAGTTTACCCAAAGAGCTCTTTCAGGTCCCAGACCTCAGGTTTCTCCCTCAGGAACAAGGATAGGAGAAAAAATGATTGCTTTGTACTGGCTGACTTCTAATTGCTTTGGCTGGGGCTCAGGGGATTAAAACTGCAGAACCACTCAGCGCTGCTGTGGATGAATCCCATGAATGCATGCCATGGAAGAAACAAGGTAAGCAGGCCGCTAAACCTCTATAGGCACCACCTTGCACAGGTTCCCAGCATTCTGCTCTAGGCTCTTGCAATGGCTTCCTCTTTGCTCTGCTCTTGCTGTATGTGGTCTCTTCTCAACAGAGGGACTGGGATCCAGTTCCTTACACGTTAAACCCATCCCATGTGGTGGGTGTGGTGGCACATAGCATAAGCCCAGTACTGGGAAGGCAGAGAAAGGATTACCACAAGTTCAAGTCTAGTCAAGTTTAAGTAGAGAGACCTATCTATTCTTCTGTTCAAGTGTCAGGCTACAGGCATAAACCAACATAACCACCATTCCTTGCTATTCTATCACTGTTTATCACTACTCATTCACATGGCTAGGACTAATTGATTTTCTTGTTGAAAGGGATATGGCCTCAGTTCAGCTCCAGCCTCCAGCTTGGCAGAGCCAAAGATCCTTCCCCAGACCATCTTCTAGTCTCTCATCACTACTTCAGACATCAACCTATTTGCTGAGAAGCCTATCTTTCCAGGACGTATCTCCAGCGGTCAGGGGACTAACCTGGAATGAGAATCACACTTTCCATCTCCTGGCTGAGCAGAGTGTTGTTGACAGAGCAGGTCATGTTCCTCACAGAGCAGTCCCTGATGATTATGGTCATGGTGACTGTGAAGAGGCCTTCTCTGTCAGCTCTATACTCTTCCTCCAGGGCAGGTACAACTTCATCATAGGGATCTCTCCACACAGCTCGAGGCTCTGGATACCACCCTTCAGATGTGCATTCTAGCAAGATGCTCCCATCCTCAAGAGTCTTCATTTTAATAAGGGGCTCAGAGCCAAGGCCTGAGAGGAAAGACCAAGGCTCAGCTAAAAGAGTGGCTGGTTTGGTTCTAGTGCTAGGGAGACAGAAACAGGAGGATTTCTATGAGTTTGAAGCCAGCCTAGCCTACATGCAGAGTTCCAGGACTACCAGGGATACATAGTGAGACCCTATCTCAAACAAACAAACAAGCAAACAAACAAACAAACAGAGTGGTTGGGCTAGGGATGTAGCTCAGTAGCAGAGTATTTGTCTGGAATAAGCAAGGACTTGGGTTTGATCCTCAGCATCCTAGAACAAGCAATAGTATTTCTGTGAGCATGTGTTAAACCTGGCAATCTGAACAAAATAGTTTTATAAAATATTCAATGGGGTTCTGAGACAACAGACTGAAGGATGAAACCACCCAGCCAATTGATCCAACAAACAAAATATAATTTAAAAATGTAAAAAAAAAAAAAAAAAAAAAAAAAAGGGTGGTGGTGGCGCATGCATTTAATCCCAGCACTTAGGAGGCAGAGGCAGGCGGATTTCTGAGTTCGAGGCCAGCCTGGTCTACAGAGTGAGTTCCAGGACAGCCCGGGCTGTAAAGAGAAACCCTGTCTCAAAAAACTAAAAAAAAAAAAAAAAAAAAATGTAAAAAAAAAAAAAAATAGCTGGAGAGATGGCTCAGTTGTTAAGAGCACTGACTGCTCTTCCAGAGGTCTTTTGAGTTCAATTCCCGGCAACCACATGGTTGACTCACAAACATCTATAATGGGATCTGATGCCCTCTTCTGGTGTCTCTAAGACACACTGTACTCACATACATAAAATAAAATAAAATAAAATAAAATAAAATAAAATAAAATAAAATAAAATAAAATAAAATAAAATAAAGCCAGACAGTGGTGGTGCACGCCTTTAATCCCAGCACTTGGGAGGTAAGCAGATTTCTGAGTTCGAGGCCAGCCTGGTCTACAGAGTGAGTTCCAATGAGTTCTATACAGAGAAACCCTGTCTTGAAAAACAAAATCGAAGGGTGCTGGAGGGAGCTCACTGGTAAAGCACTTTGGATTCTCAGCAGCTATACAAAAGCTCAGGTAATCTCATGTCTATAATCTCAGCCCTGAGGCAGGGGATGAGAAGACAAGCAGATCCTGGCAGCTAGTTGGCCAGCCAGGATAGCGGAGCAGAGAGATCAAAGTTCAACAAGAGACCCTGTCTCAAAATATAAGTTGGGAAGTGACTGAGAATGACACCTTTGGCTACTCTACACAGGTAAGAACACACACACCATCTAGTTAAACATTTTATAATGAGCAGGGCAAGTCAGTGCAACATGCTTACAGGGAAAGAATTGGGGTTCCTGGAACCTAGAAGCATCACCAGCCAATCCTGAAGTTCTGCTGTGAGCAGGATCAGGTTACAAGGGTCAGAAAACCTTCCTCCCTTAATGTTGTGTGACACTAAGAAAACATGGCTCCCCTCCTGCATACCCAGTTTAATTGCCATTTCTGTCACGAAGCTTTGTAAAATGTTCCAGGTCATACTCTTACTCTGTTCCTCTACAGGGCCACCAGCCTTAGTATATAAGTCTGCAGCTGTACTTAATATTGATATTATCTGTTTATTTGTCAATTGCTTTCTCTACAATTATTACAAGGAGAAATGGGGGAAAGGTCAAGGCAAGGTTAGCCGAGGATGCTTAAGTTTGTAATCCCAGCACTTGGTAGGGAGGAAGGAAAATCAGAAGTTCACGGCCATTGTCAGCAACAAAGTGAGTTTGAGTCTGGTCTGAACTATAAGATTAATATTAACCAGTGAAATGTCTATTACGACTTTGGGGGTAATGCTTGTTTATCACAGGTACCCCTGCACATTTCTAACAGTGCCTGACACTCAAGAAGCAATGGTCACAGCTTAGCAGAGTTCACTCAGGTGGACTCAAGAAGCAACCCTCCCTATATAAAGGGAATTACAGGCAAGAAATGTGCTAGTCTGTGATGAGCCTGAATCGAGGAGAGAAATTTTCCCAAAAAAATCACACTGGGAAAAGTCAACAGAGGAAAACAGAGTAACTTACTCGCCACCATGAGCCTCATGATTGCCTGGTCATAGGACCTGCCTTCCTGGAAGTAACAGCAGTAGATGCCATTGTCATAGGCTGTGACATTGTGGATAATGATTGCGACTCTTCCCTTGCTGATGTCTCTGCTCATGAAGGTGGTTCTTCCTTGGTATGCCACCATCTGCTCCTCTGATCTCTCTTGATGGCCTCTGTACACCAGCACCGCAGGGGAGAAACGCCATCGGAACCACCGTACCTCCATGTCTTCTGCATTTCTCTCTGGTGACAGGTGGCAGTGTAGTGTGGTATTCTCTCCTACCATGGCCAGGATGGGCTCAGCTGGTCCTATGACAGTAAACTGGGCTATTCAACAAAGGGAGACAATCAGACAGGAACAATACCTGTTAAACTTACTTAACTCGTGAGGTTTGTTTTTGTTGTTGTTTGTTTTGATTCTGTAGTTCCCAAGAATGAACTTTATAGTGACAGTTTTGTGTCACAAGGTCATACAAAATAAATGTATGTGTACACTTACACCACTCAAACTGTGGTCTGGACACTGTCCTGGTTAGTTTTAACTGTTAGTTCCACTTGACCCAACCTAGAATTATCTCCGAAGAGAATCCAAATTAAGAAACTGCTTAAGTTGATGACCTGTGGGCATCTTCATGAGAGATTGTCTCGGTTGTCAATTGCAACAATATTAAGGCTGCCCACACCATTCCCTAGGTAACATAAGAATCTGATAGAAGCCAACAAGCAGTATCTTCCATGAACTATCCTACACTTCTCTGGCAGTGAAGTTAGTTCCTTGGTTTGAGGTAATGCTGTGTGGGATAGCAAGCAGGCCTGCCTTCAAGTTTCTCTCTTGACTTCCCTCAGTGATAGACTGTGGCTTGCATTTGTACCTAATTAAACCCTTCCCGTTCCTAAGTTGGTTTTTGTCAGGGTATTTATCACAGCAACAGAAATGAAACTAGAACAGATACTTTTGGATCATTTAATGTAGGACCCTAGGAAATTCTTCATCTAGTGTGGCCTGGGAACTGAGAAGTTTGGGCAACCGTGGATTAGACAAGTTATTTTCAAGGCCACAGGGGCTTCCTAGTGGTCTGGTAACTGTGTGACTGGTGGGCAGCATTTCTGGGAACAATCCAGGGAGGCCGGAAATATTTGAGGAACCAAACACTAACCATGTGTGTATTGTACACCCATGATCCCAACACTGAGGAGATGGAGGCTGGAAGATCAGCTTTTCAAAGTTATTTTCAGCTTTATAGCAACTTCAAGCCCAGCCATGAACAAAAACAAAATAAAACCAGAAAACCAGAGCTGACATGACCAGAACACTACAGTCACCCTGAGCATACAGTATAGATCCAGTGCTCAGAAAGACTTGTTCTTCAGCCCAATGCCTGAGTGTGGCACAGACCCAGGGTTCAGCTCATAGCCCATGCATACTAGGAAAGCTCTCTACTGACTGAGCCACATTCCTAGCCACCTTGTTTTGCTTTCTGAGACAGTATCTTATTATGTATCCCTGGCAGGCCTTGAACTCTTGGCAGTCTTGTCTCAGCCTCCTAGGTTTATAGGTGAGTACTACCACACCTGACACGTTAAGCATTTAAATATTAATATTTAATGATATGGTGTTAAACAAAATATATCATTCAAATCTACTTCATCTATTTTTAACTCTTTTGAATGTTGCCACTTGGATATTTACAGATCTCCTTTGATGCTCTAGGTGTATTTCTATAGGACAAAATTGGGATAAATCCAGTGTCCACATTCAGAAGGATGAGCCAGCACAGGTGCAGTCTCTCTTCCTGCCTCTGTCTGTCAAGAGAACCGTGGCCATTGCTTTCTGGAAAGATGATAGGAGCAAGAAGCCTACAGCTGTACCTGAGACCAGCACAAACAGGTTGAGGACCAAGAAGAGAAGGGAGGTTAGCAGGCAAGAACGCAGGGAAGTAGCAGGCTCCATAGGTCTTCAGGACAGAGTCACCTAGGTCACGTGTGGACAGAACACCTAGAAGTACAGAGGATAAATCACCCATGGTTCTCATGTACATTGCACATTTTTGTCCTTACGTTAGTCTCAGGAGCACTCAAACTTCTGCCTTAGATGGACGCTTCTCCTATGGAACTGGTTATACCTTAATAGGTGAATTCACCAAACATTCTATTAAACAAACAACATAAACACCAGGCAGGTAGTTTTCTGCTGTCTTAGGCTCAGTTGTCTTTCCAGAGTCCAGTTTCTTCAGCTGTCATTTGATATTCCTCCTCCCTCCCTCCTCCTCTTCCTTTCTTCTTGGGCTTTCCCCCCCCCCTCCTCCTCCTCCTCCTCCTCCTCCTCTTCCTTAACTGTCCCTGTTCTCCTCCCTTCCTCCTCTTCCTCAACCTCCGGGTCTTTCTCCTACTTCTCTACCAAGTTCTTCCTCCTCTTTCCTCCTTTCCTCCTCCCAAGGCTTCTTCCTTCCCCCCTCCCTCCTTCCCCCTCCCCTCCCCTGTACTCTGTCCTCCAGGAGGAACCTCAGGTAAAACTGGGTAGGGGACACTCCCCCTCCCCCCCGGTGTTCTTTCCGAAGTCAAAGATCTGACTTTTCCCTCCCAGCAGCCGGGGTTGCGCCCCCCCCCCCCCCTCCTCCTGCGGCCCCTGCCAGGACTCGAGCGCTCCCCGCCCCCTTCCCTACCTTCTAGAATTAACTGGGTTTCTTTTCTTCTCTGACCCTCAAATGCTGATTATCCTGCCTTTTCTCTACTCTCCAACTCGCCGCTGAGCACAGTCGACACCAGAAAACAAACTGCTACAGTAGACAGAACTTTCCGCTCTCCATTAGTCGCAAAGTGCGGGGACTTGCGACAGCAGACCTCGGCGGACCCATTCCGCATGCAAGTCACACAATTTCCATTGAGCAGTTTAGAGCCCGGGATTGGCCTGCCGGGAGTCATCAGCCAATAGTATTCCCGCGCCTAGCTGTCACTTGTTACTAGGTAGCATACACAGAAACAATCCTTTCTCCCCGGTCTTCCTTTCATTTGCCTCTTTCTCTCCTTCCCTCTTATCCCTTCTCTTTCATTCGCTCCTCTCTTCCCCTCTTCCTCCCACTTGAGAGTTGGGCCTCTTGTCCAGAGGCCTCATCCCTGTGTGTTGAAGTGTGTGTGAAGAAGGGCGGTAGGGAGCCAGACGTAATCCCATGCCTTTAAACCCAGCACTTGGGAGCACTCAAACTCTCTTTGAGTTCAAGGCCAGCCTGGTCTATAGCGTGAGTTCCAAGGCAGCCAGGGCTACACACAGAAACCCTGTCTCAAAAATCCAAAAAAGAAAACGGGGTGGGGGAAGAGAAAGACTCCGAATGACCTGTAGAAATGGGTTACACTTTCTATAATGTTAGTAATGATCTCACTCCCTTCAGACCCGCGTATTGGTCTGCTGTCTTAATTTTGTTTCTTCTCCCTTGCAGAAGGCTACCTACCCTTAGCTGGTTCTTCAGCAGTCTGTCACTATCTATAAGGATTCTTTTGGTTGTCTTCAGAGACCCAAGAGTCATCAAGAGGTGAAACTCTTTTCAGCTAGAAGCAGCCAGATCAAGTTGATGCCTATTTCCTAAATGACTGTAAGGTAGCTAGTATAGTAACAGCAGGGTTGGAGGTCACTGAACCTCTCTGTCTCATAAACAACAGCTCTTAAAAACAGAAATTAAAACAGGACTTTGATTACTGTTTTTAAAAAGGGGGATTTGAATGTTATCTCTGGCCCTAGTTGGACATGACACTGTGAACTTCTAGAAGGATCATGTGTATAATTACTATTGAGACAGAGGCTTTCTTTTTAAAATTATTTTATGTATTTCATATGTGTGAGTATATACTACATGTGTGAGACTGTCTGTGGGGGCCAGAAACAGTCATGAAATTCCCTGGAACTAGAGTTGCATTCAGTGACTCTGGGTTCTGGGAATAAAACTCCTGGGCCTCTGGAAAAGCACTGAGTGCTTTTAACCACTAACCATCGCTCCAGCCCACTGGAGACTTTTTTAAAAATGAAGACCAAAGTCTTTGTACTGTCTACTACCTTAAGACTTAAATCAAGCCAGGCATGATTTTAATTCCATGCCTTTAATTCTAGCACTCAGAGGTAGAGACAGGCCTGTGAGTTTGATATCAGCCATGGCTAGTAAGACCCTGTCTCAAAGAGTTAATCCAAGAATGCTTGGCAATCATCTGGACAGGATCCCCCCCTCCCCCCCAGGAAAGCTGTCTGTTAAAGAGAAAGAAATTTCTGTTAAGAAATAGTATAAGAGCTGCCTGAAAAAGTAAATTGGTATAAAGACCATCTCTTCATTCCTGAGAATACTTTCTTCCACAATGATCTGTCCACTATCATCTCCCCAGTGCTCCTACTTAACCTTGCAATAAACTCTGTTTTTCTTCTACATTACACTTTCTATACCACATCTGAATTCTTTTGGAGAAATTACAAAGCTCAAGGCACCTAAAGAGTTTCCACAGAGAGGCCCTAGCACTAGTAGAATACTTGCCTAGTGTCTCTGAGTATATTGGTTTAATCTCCACTATTGCAACTAAAGCTTCCATATATTTGGCTGGCAAGATGACTCATTAAAGGTATCTGTCACTAAGATAGAACACCTATGTGGTAGGCGAGAACTAACTCAAGCAAGTTGTCCTTTGACTTCACATGAAAATATGATTCCAACATGCTTACTATTGTTTTAAGTTTATTTAATGAGTCATAGCTTTTGATTCTTCAGTAGAAATAAAAGATCTCAGATGTAATGTAGAGTATACAAGGCACATAGATTTCAAAGTTGGGAAATAGGCCTCTATGGGAATGTCTGCAGGAAGTTACCTTGATTATGTTAATTGAAGTGGGAAGACCCGCCCACTGTGGGTCGTACCATTCCCTACACAGAGGCTCTGAGACTATATATAAGAGTACAGAAAGCAAGCCGGCAGTTGGTTGCGCACACCTTTAATCCTAGCATTTGGGAGGCAGAGACAGGCAGATTTCTGAGTTCAAGGCCAGCCTTGTCTACAGAGTGAGTTCCAGGACAGCCAGGACTACACAGAGCAACCCTGTCTCAAAAGAGTGCAGAGTGCAAAAAGTGATTTAAGCACTTACATGAATGCATTCCTTGCTCTATATTCCTAATTATACAGATATGATATGATCTGCTCCCTGAAGCCCCTGCGACTTCTCTGTGATGAACTATGAGCTAAGACAGTTAAGTTTGTTTGTTTGTTTGTTTGTTTGTTTTTGGAGACAGGGTTGCTCTGTATAGCTCTGGCATTCACTCTGTAGACAAGGCTGGCCTCAAACTCAGAAATCTGTCTGCTTCTGCCTCCCGAGTACTAGGATTCAAGGTGTGTGCCACCACTGCCCAGCTAGTTTAATTGTTTTTGTAAGGGCATATTATCATAGAGACAGAAAGTAAACTAAGACAAAAGTTAAAGGTATATATAAGGATGATATTTGTAACTACTTTCTTCCTTTTTTCTCTCCAAATCTCCAGACAAGGATTTGCCATGTTTTCCCTGTCTTGCAGACAATCACTATCCCTTGAAATATACAAATGTGAAAGAAATAAGCATCTTGCTTCGGGCTTGTCTGATAAGCGTTAGGGCTTAAGAATCTGCAGGCCCTGGGTATCTGAAAACAAGGACCTGGAAAAACTAGATATTATGAAATAAAACTTCTTGAATTCTTCATGTTGGCCTCTTTGAAACAAATAAAGGTGTGTCTGAGCACTCTGAACTTTCACTGTCTACCAGAAATGACTAGTCTGAGACCAACCCAACTTTTTGAGAATTCTGTTGCACTGATCAGTGTCTCACAGGAGTGGTGTTTGGTAAAATGCTGGCATGGATCAATGAGCAATGTATTTTTCTTCCCCAAAGGAAAAGTTCACGTTTTTACATTTCATTTTTATAATACAAGAGTATAGCTTGAAGTATTTTGTATTTAAGATTTAGATTTATTTTATTTATTTGTAAAGAATGTTTTGTTTGTATGTGTGGTTGTCTATGGGGCCATAAAGGGACATCAGATTCCCTGGAGTTGGAGTTGCACATGGTTATGAGCCATCAAATGAGTGCTGGGAACCAAATCTGGGTCTTCTTAACCATTGAGCAATCGCTGCAGCTCAGTGTTTGTGTTTTTTGAGACGTAGTCTTATGTAGCTCAAGCTGGCCTTAAACTCCTTGAAGAGATCTTCCCATCTCTGCCTTCCGAGTGCTAGGATTACGGGCTGTGGAAAGGTTTTCCTGTACTTTTTTTCAGTCTGGTTTTAAACTTTTTTGTTTGTTTGTTCAAGAAGCCAAAGAAAGGCCTGTCTGTCTTGGAACTCTCTCTGTAGACTAGGCTGGCCTCAAAATCACAGAGTTCCGCCTGCCTCTGCCTCACAAGTGCTAGGATTAAAGGCTATGCCCACACTCTTGCAATTACAAAGTTTTTATTGTGAAATTTTCAACCAACACAGAAGTAAACAGACATGAGCTGATTTGTGTATTAATTAGTTCATTCTAGCCATTTTCTAATAGGCTTACAGCATGTTGTGTGCTATAAATTGATTAGATGTTTATTTGTCAATTAAAAAGAATAAATATATTGTCTTAGAGTTTCTATTACCATGATGAAAATACATGACCAAAGTAACTTGGGGCAAGGGAGAGTTTATTTAGCTCTCACTTATACGTCATAGTGTATCACTGGAGTCAGGGCGGGAACTCAAACAGGGCGGGAACCTGGAGGCAGGGCGGGAACTCAAACAGGGCGGGAACCTGGAGGCAGGAGCTGAGGCAGAGGCCCTGGAGGGTGCTGCTTACTGGTTTGCTCTACTCGGCATGCTCTGCCTGTTTTCTTGTAGAAACCAAGACCACCAGCCCACAGATGGCACCATCCACAACGGGCTAAGCTGTCTCCTATCAATCACTAATTAAGAAAATGCCTTGTGGCCAGATCTTAAGAAGGCATTTTCTCAGTTGAGGTTCCCTCCTTTTAGCTGATTCTAGCTGGTGTTAAATTGACACAAAACTAGTTAGCACATATAATCACAGTAGGTTGGTGGAACACAGGAATCCTTGTGTTTAATCCCCAGAATAAATAACTGCAGCAACAACAATAACAGCAATCAGGGCCTGGTGGAGATGCCTGTAATCCCAGCATTTAGAAGTCCAGGCAGGAGGCTCTGAATGAGCTGAAGGCTTCCCTGGGCTACAGCGTAAGACCTTGTCTCCACAAAAGTAAATACAGATTATTAAAAACATTTTCTTTTTTTTCTCCCCCCTCCTCACTCTGTCCTTTTCCTGCTAGTAGAACCCAGGATGGCTTCGAACTCGCAATCCTCCTGCCACAGCCTCTGAAGTTCAGGGATTGCAGGTATGCTCACCACTCCCAGCTTCTATTTCTCTCTCCCATACACCACCATGCCAGCTCCCCAAGACTGGATAGTTCAGACATGTGCTTAGTTCCCTTTTTCTCTTCATGTGACCTGTTTGATAGAAGGGCTCTACCACCTCGAATCACAGAATGACTACAGGAATGACTTCAAGTGGTTAAGTGTAATGAAGTTCGATAAACTGCTCCAATATCTTTATGTTATTGCTTATACTTTATTAAGAACAATATTCCACAATAAGAACAAAGAATTAATCACAGTAATCCTTGACTTATTAATGTGAGGAAAACTTCAGGTGTAAAATACCCTTCTGTTGTTACTGTTGTCCAGAGAATTCCTTCTTTCTCATTTGTAGTGCCTTACCCATGATGGGTGTCTTAGTTTCTCTTCCTGTGGTAAAATATTCTGACAAAAGCAGCTTAACAGAAAGAGGGTTAATTCAGTTTGCTATTCCAGTCCGAGTTATAGCCCAGCGATGGCAGGGGAAATCACAGTGTTAAAGGCTGAAAAAAAAAAATGGCTACATTGTATCTACTGTGAAGAGCAGAACGCAATCACTTAAGCAGCAAGCAGTTCTCAACCTTCCTAATGCTGTAGCCCTTCAATATATTTCCTTCCTCACGTTGTGGTGACCCCAACCATAAAATTATTTTTTATTGCTACTTCATCATAACTGTAATTTTGTTACTGTTATGAATCGTAATGTAAATATCTGATATGCAGGTTATCTGATCTGTGACCCAAGTGAAAGAGTGAGAACCTCCAGCTTAAAGCATGCCTGTGTAGCAAGAGAAAGGCTGAAATGCCAAGATTAACATATGAAAGAAGCCTTGAACGGGTGGAGATCCTTTTTTATCTGGGCTTTATCTTGCGTACGGAGCACTTGCAAGAGAAATGCAAATGAGAGGGGCGGGGACCACTTAGGTCCTTTAAAAGACTGCTCTGTACGTCTGCAGGCTTTTGATCTTTTTCTGCTTACTATTCCACTTTCACTTGGGGAATACTTTTTGTTTCTTAACAAATTGTCTCTAATTCTGTTTCTAACCGGGTGTCTCCCTGGCTCAGCACTGTTGATCTCTTTCCTGACATCCTTCTTCAATGTCCAGACCTCTATAGAGGAATGCTAACTCATTTCCTCTCCGGGTGCCTGGCGGATCCTTCAGTTTACCTGCCCTGTTGTTTTTCTCTAAAGAGCTAATAAAATTGTCCACGAGTATTCTTTTCACTTAAAAATTATTTTATTAATGGGACAAAGACACAAAAAGAGAATCTGTTTCCCCAGTAACATCAGTTCTCAACTCGGTCTCTCCTTCATACAGTCCAGGGCCTAGTTCATGACTCAACCCAACTCAACCCGAAGAAGAAAGTTCCTTAGAGTCATTTCCATGCCAACATGATCTAGAAATTTCCTCATTGACACTCCCCTGATCAGAGTATATCATATCCGCGTGGTTCACTCAGGGGGTCTCCGGTAACCTAAGGTTCTGCTCGCTAGAGTCTTACACTGGGAGACAAAAAGACATGGAGTAAAATCGCCAGCCGTGATTGTTGTCTGCCCACCCTGGCATACGCCTCTACACCCCTGTGTACTACTGTCTGAGCATCAAACTGGACACATACTCAGTTCTTTTTATCTCACATGGTGTCCTCACCAGAACCCTAAGTCTGACAACCAAATCCCATTCAGCAGAACTGGGAAACATCACAGCTTCATAGTTCTGCTTCAGGCCCTCCCCAAACTGAATCTACATAAAGTGAGGTTCTGAGGTACTAGGATTAGAAGGTATTTTGTTGTTGCTGTTTTCTCCGGAGGTGAGGGTGGGGAGAACGGAGGTGGAGGTGGGAGGGATGGGGGGAGGTGATTGGAGTTTTCAGGCAGGGTTTCTCCCCAGAACTTGCTTTTAGACCAGGTTGGCCTCACAGAGACCTGAGTGGTAGGATCAAAGATGCACACTAGGGTTAGAATGTTAACATAAATATTTCAAATAGGATTAGTCAAATGTGGGACAGGCACCTATAATCCAAACACATAGGAGGTACAGTTGGGAAGATCAGGAATTCAAGACTAACCTTAGCTACATAAAGTGTTCAAAGTCAGCTTGAGCAATGTAAGACCAGAATTAGTGAAGGGAGATATCCATGGAAGAATGGGACTGAGTTCTAACATTGATTCAGCGTTTAAAACAGTAAAGAAAGTTCTATCATCTGTCTGTCTGTCCATCCATCAATCTATCTATCCATCCACCCATCATCATCCATCCATCCATCCATCCATCCATCCATCTCCTCTAACTCTCTTTGGCTTTTTAAGGTAGAAACTCTCTAGTACTAGTTGGCTATGCTGATGCTAAGTAGCCAAAGGTGGCTTGTGGCCTCCTCAGCCTCTTCCTCAATGCTGTGATTATAGGCATTTCTGACAATAGATTTTTCTTTCTCTTAACATGAAGTTCTGGGGTAGGACACAGTGGGGATCTGGTAAGATAACACTCCACTGCCACACTGCCTCCTCTTAGTGGTCCCTCTTGAACTTGTAGATGTAGAGTGAAAAATTATAGATACTGGGTATATAGAATTCTTTTTAGACATATAAAATATTCTTTAGGCTTTCTTTATAAAGACATGGAGAAACAGAGCCATGAAGCAAGTTAAGAATGTGGACAAGCTAGTTACGGGAACTGGCTAGAATGCAAGTTAAGCCAGGTGAAACCAAGCTGAGAACCGCAGTGACAGGGCAAGGCCAAAGTAACAGGGCAGGACCACATTCTTGAGAAAGATAAGGGTACAGAGAGTTTTCACCTGATCCTGACTCATGTAGGTTGGGTTCCTTTGGAATGTTCCACTATTTTTATGTTATGCCACCTCAACAACCCCTCACCCCCTCCCCATTCCTTGGTTTGTGGTTTTTCCCTTTAATAACCCCTCTCAAACTGGCTGTCAGGGTCAATTCAGCTCCTGCATGGGCAGCTAGCTGTCACACACCCTAATAAACCTTGCTATTGCTCCGGTACACTGTGTCTTGAGCAGATTACTGGGTGGTCGCGACTTTCTGAGACTTGAGTGAGGGTCTCCCCTCTGCGGAGGTCTTCAGTAGATAAAGGGAGATTTTTTTTAAAAAGCTAATGTCACCTGGGCAGTGGTGGTGCATACCTTTAACCGCAGCACTCAAGAGGCTGAGGCAGGTGAATCTCTGAGTGCAAGGCCAGCCTGCTCTACAGAGCTAGTTCTAGGACAGCTAGGGCTACACAGAGAACTCCAGCATCAATAAATAAAGTGAAATAAAATATTAATATCTCTGGATTATTTTTTACTCTTGACTGGGAAGAGACAGCATTTGAACAGGTCAGATGCACAAAATGAGAATTGAAAATAGAATTGAAGACTTAAAATGATGGAATCATATGTTTTGCTAGGCACTAGGGTTACAGCATCATACACACATTGGTTTTCCAGGACAGTTAAGGAAGGTATCCATACTTGACCCTCTTCAAATGCCTTGTTTTTACCTAACTGGCTCAGTCTGACTTCCCTCAGAATGCTTTTCTGTGCTGCCAGGTGGAAACTGAGCTGTGTCCAGGACTCCTCTTCGGTCCCCAGCACTCGAGTCAAGGCTGCTCTCTGTTAATCCTGAGATTCTCAAGAAAGGACCAAGTCTGCAATTGTCCAGTTTAAAGTGAGCCATATTTGGGCACAACTGGAACTGGCCAGCCAGCAGTCTCTCTCTCTCTCTCTCTCTCTCTCTCTCTCTCTCTCTCTCTCTCTCT
>NW_021604708.1:3314981-3317824 GCF_004785775.1 Grammomys surdaster | reverse complement strand
TCTCTCTCTCTCTCTCTCTCTCTCTCTCTCTCTCTCTCTCTCTCTCTTTCTCTCTCTCTTTCTCCCTCTCTCTCTAAGTTGAGGTTTGAGAAAGCACCTCCCCACTGGCCTCTTGAAGTCCATCTTATAGGAGAGACAAGGTGTTCACTGGAGGGGAGAGAGCTGGTGATTGTTCCTTGTTAAAAGAAAATAAAGAATGGGAAGGAGTAAAGGCAAGGATATGCAGCAAGTGAAGGGGGCGGGGTTCACAAGCAGTAACAAAGGGGAGGCTATAGCTTAGCTAGAATCTAGCACCAAACTAACAGGAACTTCTTTTAACTGATTTAGCTGGAAACAGAACTTTTTTTCTGAAAAGTATCTTCTTTGTTTTGGTCTTACAGCAACCTGTAAAATATTGGGTCTCAAATTGCCATGCTGTAATGCTAGCTCCAGAGGAGCTGATATTCTCTTCTGGCTTCCACAGGCACACATGCATTGCAGAATTAAAAATGGAAAGTAAATCTTAAAAATGTATTGTTTAGAATTCCTGCGTATTGGCCAGTGAGAGAAGAAGCCAGAACCTGAGGAGTGGCGAGACTCTGAGGCTCCGGCACACACATCATGCACATGCATGCATACACCAGAAACACAGACAGACACACAAAGTAATGATTTTTAAAATCAGTTTTAGTAACTGACGTATACCAAACCTAGAATAGAGTCTGACATTGAGTAGGTTAACAGTATATACCTGTAAAATGGAAGAGTGGATCTCTGATCTACAACCACAAAAGCTCCTCTGCTTTCCTGATGGTGGCCTACAGTGGCCTACTTTTCTCCCTCAAATTGAAAAAACATTTCTCCTAAAGTAAATTATACTCCCAAGATAGTTTTCACAAACACACACACACACACACACACACACACACACACTTTTTTTTAAGATTTTTTTTTACTTTGTTTATGTGTATGAGTACACTGCAGCTCTCTTCAGACACAGTAGAAGAGGGCCACCATGTGGTTGCTGGGAATTGAACTCAGAACCTCTGGAAGAGCAGTCAGCATTCTTAACTGCTGAGCCATCTCTCCAACTCCTAGTTTTTACATCCTAATATGTTTACTTTTAGCAATCCAACTCTACCTAATTGAGAAGGAAATGGGGTGAGTTCAGAGTGGAGCATATTGTATTATAACTACTCAACGGTGACTTCGATAGCTCAAGAGTAGAGATCCTATGGGGTCTTCTCTCAGGATTATGAACTACTGCATGGGTGGTCAGTTAGGGGGTAGGAGGTAAATCAGACAACAGGCCCCTAGTTCTTCTGTCTCCTGTAGGCTGCAGCAGTGAACACAGACGGGCACAGGACCCCATACCACCTTCTTGAGATTGTGGTTTGATTTGAGAGTTAAACTACCATGAGACAGGCCAACAGAAGAAAAGCCTAATACAAGTTTAACTGTTTTCTTTTACTTTTATCTATTTTGTGTGTGTTTCTGTGCACCCACACATGTATGTGTACAATAGGACACAAGGACAGCAGAGTACAAGCTGTGGGAAGATGTTCTCTCCCTGCATCTATCTTGTCAGCTCTGGAGACTGAGCCCAGCTGGTCAGGCCTTTCATGTCTACCCACTTAAACATCCCTCTGATCTTTACACAAGTTTTTTTTTGTCTTGTCTTGTCTTATTGAGACAGGATTGCTTCACATAGCCCCAAATGTCCTAGTACTCACTACATAGACCAGGCTGGCCTCAATCTGCCAAGATCTGACCCCCTCTACCTTCCAAGTGCTGGAGATAAAGGCATGTATCACCACACCACCACATTCACCACACCACAAGCTTTACGTGGTACAATAAATGTCATTTTATAAGGGGGAGTTGCTAATATGTGGAACAGACCAGAAGAACAAAAAGTAAACCAAATTGTTGCAAATAAAGCAAAGAGCCTCGGGCAGGGTGGCTGTAGGAGAAGTGGCAAAGGAGAGAACTTTAACATGGCCTGTTTGTGCAGAGTTCTTTGGGCCTCTACTTTTTTATCTTTGATGATAAGAATGAGAACAGCTTTCAACAGGAAATTTCACTGGTTGACAAAAAGTAGTACATTCATAGTCAGCCTTTTTATTTGCTGTTTTTCAAATGTCTTTAATTCAAGCTGTCCAGCAAAGAGACCCCAGGCAGCAGTTCAAGCTGGAAGGAGCCAGAATCCCCTGCCCTGCTGCAGCTGAAATCAGAGTTCTGGGAGATGCTTCTGATACCAGGATACAGCAGGTAGGTGTGTCTCTAAGACATCCTTCTCTAGCCTGGGATCTGGACCCTTATTTTTGTATGGAGTTAGATATTAAATATTTTCTACTGTTGTATGGTGTGGTTGCAGATGAAGCTGGATTTGGCTATGCCAACAAAACTCAATGTATGTGCTGGAGAGACAGTTCAGTTGGTAAAGGGCTTGCCATGCAAGCATGCAGACCTGAGTGTTTGATCCTTCGACCCCACATCAAAAAGCCAAGATCTGTGACATAGGCTTGCAGTTCCAATGCTGGGGAGATGGCAAAGGGTCCCTGGAGCTCCCTGGAGCTAACTAGCTCCATGTGTGTGTATGTGTAGTGTGTATACACACCACATACTACACATATACACTACATGACAGTGACTGAGGAATAACACCTGAAATTGTCCTCTGACATCTACACACACTCTATACACACCCACACCCACACACTACACACACTATACACACTATACATACGCACTACACACACACACACCACACACACTATACACATACTATACACATACACACTACGTACTACACACTATATACACACATACACACTACACATATACACACTACACACACACAC
>NW_021604708.1:3306714-3314971 GCF_004785775.1 Grammomys surdaster | reverse complement strand
CAACCTATACATACACACTATACACACCCCACACACTATACATACACTATACACATACATATCACACACTACACACTATACATACACATAGGCACTACACATACTACACATACACACACACACACACACCTTTATATGTGAACCATAAAATTTCATGTAATTTGTCATGGAACAGTATTATTATAATTCATGGCAAACCTTTTGACATATAAAAATAGCTATGAATGCTGCAAAGACAAGAGGCTACATGCAGCTCTTCCACAGTGTGGGAGGACCTGCTGTCTGATCAAGCAGCTTTGGACATCTGAGACCTTTTTAGCAACAATGTAAAATTGGCACATACACACATACTATTTTTTTCTCCAAACAAAGGTAGTCTTTGCTGGATGTGGTGGTTTATACCTATAATACTAGCACTTAGGAGACAGAAGCAGGGGGATTGCTGCAAGTTGGAATTCAAGGCTAGTCTGGACTATAGTGTGAGATTTATCTCAAGAAACAAAACAAAACAAACAAACCTTGTCATAATGTTGATGATTTTAATTCCAGAGTAAATCTGTTTCACTAATATTCTTCTCATTATAATGGCATATTGGAAAGAGTTGTCCCAAAGGGCAGACTCCAGTATTGAAGATTATTTATTTAAAATACCTTTTAACAAATTTAACAGGTTAATCATAACAGGAGTTATTATGTGAATCAGGTTGCTTCATATCATCAGGTTCATCTTCATCCTTCTCTTGTTCTACTCTACAGCGTTAAGAGCTGCTTCCCTGGGCTCCTTTATCCTTTGGCTTCCAGGTAGGCCTGGAATAATTAGCAGGTGGAAGTAAAGCAGAAGCCAGGACAGCTCTCCAGCTCTTGGATCCAAAGGCATCTTAGGACATCCCCTTTCAGAGACAGTGTCAGCCTTTCATTGCTGCTGATCTATGTGGTACTCATGAGTGAGGCCCCCATCCTGACAGCCAGTTAAGTTTCCTTCCTTGGACAATGTCTTTCAAATTTAGCCCAGGCCATCTGCTTCTTGGAAGTGATCGTTTGTATGAAATCTTGCCTCAAACCAATTCTCTCAAGCCTTTTTAGTTTAACATTTAATTTTCTGCTATACCAGGCACACTTGCTCTTGTTGTTAAAGAACATTTACCAAAGACCTCTAAAAAATACATCAGAGGTCAAAGAAAGCTAGCTTTATCCAACTTGGGAGACAGGGTAAAGTATGCCCTGGTGGAAGGGCAGGGCATAGATTTGGGAGAATGGAAGTAAATCAGACTCTTGGGACTGCCGTTGGTCAGGAAGTAAGGCAAGGCATGCCAGGATAGCCCTGAAACTACTTTTAGGAGGGTGAAATAGATCCGGAGATGTTGGTGGAAAGCAAGCACAGGGCCAGTGACGCTGGGGACTGATTTCTTATTTTGTGGTTGTGAACTATCCTCATCCCACTTTTCCTGTCACAGACATAATTATGGGATGTGTTGTCTCCATTTCTCTAGTACAGAGAACATAATGGCCTTCTTTCCTGATTGTTCAGATTGGAAAGAAGTGTGTTCATTTGTTCCAATTTTTAGCTGCTTGTGGCAAGATTTATGTTTCAACTGACCTCATAGACTTATGGTGAGGACATGATAGAATTGTATGATGACACTTGAATGTTCAGAGAAATGCCCTTGATGTTCAGTACCTGTGCTGTTTATTTTTTTGTTGCTGCTAAAGCTACTTACAGAAGAAGGAGTTTATTTTGGCTTACAGTTCCATAGGATTGGAATCCATAATGGTGACGACAGCATGACATCAGGCAGCTATAACACGAAACTGAGAGATCACATCTTTAAATGCAAATGCAGAACAGAGAGAAAACTGCAGGTGGGGCATGGCCACCCTCCTCAGTGACATACTTTCTCATACGTCTTCCAGAGAGGATGTACCATGTCCTCAATTAATGTCACCAACTGGGAACCAAATATTATAATACCTAGGTCTATGGGGACATTAAAACACCACAATGCCTAAGAACATCCGTTTCTTTTATTGATACTGATGTCAAGAACAGACCTCGATGGTACATGGGGCTGCTTGTACTGGCTCATGGGAGTTATCTGTGCAAATATCTTTCCAGCTCAACATTCTGTGACATAAGTGACTTTATAATGAATATTCTTAGGTCTGGGGTACAGGGGGACACTGAGGCAGATTGTCCTCTTGGGTAAGAGGTTTATTGGAAGAGACGGTTACAGTGTTGTAGTTTGCTTTTCTGTTGCTGTGACAAACATCACAGACAAAAGCAACTTGAGTACACAGGGGTTTATTTCAGCTTACAGTATTGTAATTCATCATGAAGAGAAATCTGGGCAGGATGTGGAGTCAGCAAAGGAAACAGAAATTTTGTAAAACTAGCTGCTTACTGGCTTGCTCTTCATAGCTTGCTCAACCTGATGTCTCATACAATCCAGGACCATCATCTGCCCAGGAGAGGCACTGCCCATGTTGGACATATCAGTCAGCAATCAAGGAAATGCTTCACAGACATATGCGTTGGCCAAGCCAATCAAAGGAATTCTCTAATTGAAGTTCTCTCAGCTTTGGAGTGTGTCAAGTTGACAGCTGAAGCTAACCAGGAGAAACGCCATAAGCAAGCAGCTGTAGGAAAGAGGCTACTACAGGGGAACAGGGCTGTATCAATGTATGTATAGCTTGAATCAGCTATGGTGAGAGGATTTGCCCCTCGGAAATTAGCAAGCACTTCACTAGCATTGTGGTTTTGGGGCAACAGTGGCTGCTAAACATTTGCCAGCATACTCCTGCTTGAGAATTGTCTGGAGAGTGAGCTACTAATGACAAAGTAAATGTGACAACAGACTGTCACTTTACTCTTTGATTTGATGACAGCGAGAAAACATGTTTATCCTGACTCTTTGATTTGATGACAGCGAGAAAACATGTTTATCTCCAACTCCTTTCCACTACTCCACTGAATAACCAAGTTCATTATAACAAGAAAATATAGCCAGACGCTCAGCTTCCTACACAGGATCAGAGACAAGGTTTTTCAATACATTATTTTAAAGCCCTTTAAAAAATTCCCAGTAAAAAAAATCCTGGGGCATTTTTCCATCTCTCCTCTCCCCTCCCCTCCCCTCCCCTCTCCTCTCTTCTCCACCTTGGAAAGCGAAATTTAATTTTCATTTCGAGAAAGGTGATCGTTTTATAGCAGTGTCAAGTGGTTCGCCCACTTTTTATTTCAGATCTGGACAAAGATCCTCGGCTACCGGAGCTTTTCTAGGCAGGTCCTTTGGCCAGCCGGTCAGGAATCCTCTCTTGACTCAGGCAGACATAAATGTTGTATCCGGTTCTGGTGCAGCGATGTGATCTGGAAGGTGGTCGGAATCTAATAACCGTCGGCTCCACGTCAGACGAGGAACAGTCTCCTGTACAGAGTTCAGAGCACACGTTGTTAGCGTCCTTTGAAGGATAGGAACGAAGGAAAAGATTTGTCGAGATCACTAATTACTTCATCTCTGAAGAATTGCAGAAGCTAATTACATAGATTTGGTTAGACAGCAATTAAACGCCCTTCTTTGGATGACCTCGTGGCGCAACGGTAGCGCGTCTGACTCCAGATCAGAAGGTTGCGTGTTCAAATCACGTCGGGGTCAGTATTTTATACTTGGTATCACTCTTGACTCAGGACACCGAATTATTGTAGTTATTAAAAAGAAAAGAAGAAAGAATCCACGCAGGTAGCCACAAATAATTTAGTAACTTACTACATGCATTCTGAATATCGCTACCCATTCTTGTTCCTGTTTTAATTCCAGATGCTATTGTTCTATACTTGCATCATCTCCTAACTGAACCGGGGCTTTTGTAGACTCTTACGTTTAGCCCTGTCACTCCAGTTGGAATGTGTGACCTGGGCTCATGAGATTCCTGCCATAAAGTTACCTTTTCCGTCATAGGATCACTGACTTCTCCACCTCCGCAAAAATTCGAATGGAGTTACTTCATTTCTTAATGCAGTGGGCCTGAACGCATATAGGCCGCCAAATTCTGGGAATGAACCATTAAAACTTGTGAGCTACAGATTCCCTCTCCCCAACTCGACGGACTTAAATAAATCTCTGTATTTAAAAAACAAAAGTGCACAAATGTGCCAGTACTTACTGCTCTATGGCATCAGATCCACCAGAGCACCTGCACGTTTATTTCTTCAGAAGTCTTTTAATTACGTTTGTTAGACCTGAGGGTTGGGGGAAACATTTCCACGACTGTCTAATTAAGGAAGCTTTATTTAGACTGGCCAGACAGCTGCCTCAACCCCAAGTCAGGGTTTCAGGCAGCAGCCCTTCATTGGCTTTTGAGGTTCCTTTTATGGATAAGGGTTGATAGAAAACAGCTGTAGAGATAATTGGCTGTTAGCACCTGAACAGAAGGGTGGTGATGGTGGTGGTGGAGATGGCAGTGGTGGTGGTGTTGTTCTCAAGGCTCAAGGCTGCCTTTGAGGTAGATAAGTGTGATAGAACGCAGCTGTCGGGATAACTGGCTGTTATAAAGGAGGAAAAAAAAGGTAAGTACAAAGACTACTTCCTGTGGAAGGGGAGTCATCAAGGTATATGGGAAGTCACATTTTCATAAGGCAAAAGGGCAATCATATTTGGCGAACAAAAGTTTAGCAAGGCAAAAAAGGATGGACGCACATCATGAGGGGCAGAGTTGAGTCTAGGTTGAAAACAGGGTTTGCAGGATACATTTGGCTCAGGAAAAAGAAATGTATTCTTGTAAGGTCTGGGGACTTAATAACAACATACAACGTGGGTCCTGTTTGGGTTTTACACTTTATACTGACGACTTTTAAAATCATGAATTGGATCTATCAGCAGATGATATAAATGAGGTACTGCACACAGCCAATTGTTTTTGTATGTTTTCGGGTTTTGTTTTGTTTTGAGACAAGGTCTCTGTGTGTAGCCTTGGCTATCCTGGAACTCGCTCTGTAGACCAGGCTGGCCTCCAGCTGAGCCTCTCGAGGTCTGAGGATTAAAGGCGTGCGCCATCACGGCCCGCTACTGTCTGCTATATTTTCTATTTTAAGATTTATTTTCTGTGTATGAATACCTTCATGTATGTATATGCACCACGTGCCCAGGAAATCAAAAGAAGATGTTGAGTTTCCTGGAACTGGAAGTATATTATAGATGATTGTGAGCCACCATGTGAGTACAGGGAATTGTACTCAGGTTGTAGGCAAGAGCAACCAGTAATTTTAACTACTGAGCCATCTATCTCTACAGACCCTTCTTTTCTATTTGCAATAGTTGTAGTGCTCTTGATCCACGGAGATTTCGGAAAGATTACGTGCCATATAGCAATTTAGAATAATTTTTTTAAGTGTAGGGGGAGGGGAGCAGAGAAATACAACAGGTAATTAAGAAGCTGCACTTACAGGAGCAGAGTGGCGCAGCGGAAGCGTGCTGGGCCCATAACCCAGAGGTCGATGGATCGAAACCATCCTCTGCTAGTCCTTTTTTTCTTAGGAACATAGTTTGAGTCTTCCTAATCTAAGTGCGTCTCTGGTATATATAAAATAGTAATAGAAACAATAAAAGAGGAAATTGGCAAAGGGAAGAAGGTCATTGAGAGGATACTGCAAAGAATACCTATTTCTGTAGATAAGGTTTGTTGTTAAGGGAAGTCTTTAAGGAGAGGTGTATTAGTCACAGTCATCCACTACAGGTAGTGAGTGATGTGCTTTGAGGAAAAGCAACCAAAATGTATGAAAGAGTGGCAAAGTTAAATTCTAGTATATATTTATTTTGTGTAAGGTGAAATATTTGAAAACAGTTAATATACAGAAATTCAATACAGGAGAAACTTGAGAATTCCCAAACAAAACAAAAAGATACCGAGCCAGCCAGGAGTCGAACCTGGAATCTTCTGATCCGTAGTCAGACGCGTTATCCATTGCGCCACTGGCCCGTCTATAAGATCGTAAACATATAGAAAAAGGAAGTGATAGTATGCTGAAGTTCTAAGGTTACACTTGAGAAATATTTATTTCATTTCAAAGAAGATGCAAAACTAGAACCAGAAATAAAACTAGACGTTTTACTGATGTCTTTAATTTACTTTTGTTCAATTTCTTCATGAGAAAAAAAAATCTAAAAACCACTTGCAAAACACTGAGCAAGAACTTTGTTGCGAGATAGCATTTCTTTCTTATTTTAAATGAATTCCAATCAGGAAGCTTATATCTACTTCACAGAAATGGAGAAATCATTGATGTTATTTATAAAATCTCCGAGATGGACTATTGAAGTAGAGTTGGAAATTACAAAAGCCCATGACCGTAGTCGGCAGGATTCGAACCTGCGCGGGGAGACCCCAATGGATTTCTAGTCCATCGCCTTAACCACTCGGCCACGACTACAAGTGTTGTAGTTTGTGTTCAGTATTCTACATCTTAACGTATATCACACATTGACTATCCTTTTGGTCTTCCTAAGGATTTAATAATTTGTTGAATTCATGATCTACAATGGCA
This sequence comes from Grammomys surdaster, assembly GCF_004785775.1. Classification (NCBI taxonomy): domain Eukaryota; kingdom Metazoa; phylum Chordata; class Mammalia; order Rodentia; family Muridae; genus Grammomys; species Grammomys surdaster. Next base: position 3,308,436 of record NW_021604708.1, on the reverse strand, counting down.
TCATAGAAAAATCGATCAAGTTTAATTACATACATGTAAGTGGGAAGTTGAAAAACATTGTTTTGTTCTTTAGAAAACAAATCAGCAGTACGTTCTAGGAACTTTATCACAAGCCAACACTATTGAAGATATTTATACTCACGCGTTCCAGAAACATTAAATGTCGTCACATTTTTTGAGTCTGACAGAGGAGAGGTGTTCTTCAGAGATTTACATGGACAACCATTTAGCCCAGTACTTGAAAGATAGCAAAGTTTTAATAAACATTAGCTGCCACTAAAATTAGCATTTTAAAATTCCATCGAAATATTTTACAGGCAAGACTATCTTTTGTTTGTCTAGCTGTAGATATTTTTACACCATTAAAAATATTTCAGAGTGAAGCTAGAAAATATTGTGATGGCCGAATCCTTTTCATTCTGAGGGATTTTTCTCTCATAGAAGGAAGTATCTGATATTTTCAGATAATAGTTTAGAAATACTAACACCATTCCCAATGACAGGACAGACCCCCACAAACTTCAGTTTCTGAAACCTCAGTACCGTGGCCCCAGTACTGTCCGTATGCCTGTGAAGGCGTTTGTGAGAAACCACGCTGAGAAACCACCGCGCGTGTTTTCATGTTGGACTAAAAATCACCCTCCGCCTGGCCCTCTCTCCTGGGCTCCAGAATATTTAGGTGTCCTAGTTATTTCTTTTTGGCTTGTTCCCAAAGCAACACTCTCTGACTCCAGATGCTCCATCCTTTCAGATGTGGCGGCGGTGTGTTCCTGTAATCCCAGCCGCCTGGGAGGCTAACACAAGAGGATAACTGAATTGGGGACTAGACTTAGCTACATGTTAGAGGTTAGCCCAAGCTACCTAGTGATGCCCTGTCACAAAGGAATTAAAAATGAAAAAAAAAAATCCAGCCACAACTTTCAAGACTTTTTAGTATAAACATTTACAGAAGTGAGTAAAAGGAAACGTGCCGTGTATTACAGTAGCTGAAAAACGTGCGCTAGATTCCATATTCCCTACAGTCACTGTAGAACCCAAGGAGCGTGAAAACAGCTGCCAATTCTACATTTGATTTGAATTTTGTTGTTGTTGTTGAAGTCTGAATTTTGCATGGGGAGCTTGATAAATATTCACAGAATGAATTATACTTAGGCTCAGATCTGAACGATGTGTAGGATGGAGCCAAATTGGAGGCGATGAAGTTGTGTTCTAAACTTAAACCTCGTGGAACGTGGCAACAGTGGAAGAAAGCTCTGCCTGGATGAGACATTGGTTTTTGAAAGACAACAATGAGAAATCCCACTGGAGGCATTTCGGAAGATGGATTATGTCCGCCATACCGTTGCTCTTCCTTCTATGCGAGAAGATTTCCTCATAATGAAAAGGATTTGACCATCAACATTTTCTCTAACTTCACTCAGAAATTTTTTTTTTCCCTAGTGTTAGGATATTTACAGCCAGATAAAGAAACAAATGATAGTCTTTCCTGTAAAATATTTCGATGGAATTTTAAAATGCTAATTTTATTGGCAGCTGTTTCAGCTTGGAGGGAAAGCACACACCTGATGGTGTTTCCATCTAGAGCTGACAAGGAAAGCCCGGAGGGTGTGACCTTCAGCCACCTAGTGTCTTCTGTCATCCCAGACAGACCACTTGTCAGACTGGAAACATTCGCTCTTCTCTCTCCCCTCTCCCCTCTCCCCTCTCTCCCCTCTCCCCTCT
>NW_021604708.1:3274207-3306314 GCF_004785775.1 Grammomys surdaster | reverse complement strand
CCCCTCCCTCCTCTCCCCTTTTAAATTCAAACAGGAAAAAAATTGAGTCAAGGTTTTGTTTTGTAGCCCAGGCAGGCCTCCCACTTGGAATCCTCCAGCCTCAACCGGAGGGCTGGGATTACAGATATGGGCTACCACATTCAGCAAAATTTTTATTATGATGTTTTTAATGTATAGTGAAAGTGAAAACAGGGAATTATTTGTATATTCATCGTCCACAGTCAACAAGTAACTGTTTATTAGTTTCATCTACTCTTTAAATTTTTTGCTAAATAACATTACATTAATTTGGGGAGATATGATTAAATATATAAGCATATATCACATAAACATACATTGATACAGCCACTGTGCCTTTGTCCAATTAACGACAATGTAACAATTCCTTAAAGGTATCTAGTAATGTTTTGTTGTTTAAGTTTCTTGAAAATATCAGCCTTTTTTCCTCCCCTTCCTTTTCTTCTTTAGCTCCCTCTAAGACCATGTTTCATTCTGTAGTCCTTGCTGAAACTTCTTGTGTAGACAATTCGATCTTTAAACTTGTGGTGATGCCCCTGCCTCCATCTGTAGAGTACTGGGATTACAGGAGTGGTGGCTGCTTTTCTAATCTGCATCTGGTCCAGGTTGCTTCATATTGTTTTAGTGTAATGGCTACTTTAGTCTTTTTGAGTTTGGAGAAGTCTTCCAGAGTGTTTTGCTTTGTTGTTTTGCTCTGATACAGACTTTTTTTTAGTCTTCTCTGTGCTTACCTAGTACTAACGTTACATCAGAAGGCAGTTGTCAGATGACCTGTTATCAAAAGATAAGATGACCATTGTTAGGAAAAAAGTTGACTTGAGCCAACCACGAAGGGATTCGAACCCTCAATCTTCTGATCCGAAGTCAGACGCCTTATCCATTAGGCCACGTGGTCCCACACGAACACGTTACTGTTCATGCGTTATTGGAAAGTAACTTTTTTTTGTGTGTGCTGGCGTTCTAATCAGGAACTCTTAAATATAAAACTCGGATGCATCAATAATAGTTGTTTTTGCTGTTTTTAAATCGTTCGATTGGAAGCAAGGATAAAAGGTCACTACAAGCGCAAGGGTTTCAGAGGGGCGAGAAAAGAGGAGAGCCACTGCTGTACACACAGACCGTGTATTACTCACTACTTTGCAGTGTTTCCAGGTCAGGAATTCACATCGTGCAATCCACAGACCCACTCAATTAGATCTCAGATATAAATTCAGAAAGTATAAGAAAAGATTCATGAACAGAGACCAGAAATTGTATTATTTGGATGGTTGATGGAGGAGCAACAGGACCTGACTGACTCAGCTTCAAGCTAAAATGAAGGTTAAGGCGGCTTGTACTATCCGCCACTTCCGTTCCCACCATGTAGTTTCACACTTATGAGGCACTGTGCTCGGCCGAGACAATCTGTTGGTGCTCTACTGTCCTCTAGATTCTTCGGATTAATGTATCCGAACCTAGATCTTCTGAATGTCACTGTACTGGAAGATGATGTCTTTAAAGAAGCAAAACGTGACTGTCATTCTTACATTCTTACAAGAAGAGTATATTAGAACACTGGTCCACAAAAGAAGACCACATAGAGAAGAAGATCACTGCCTGCAAGCCAGGGGAAAGAATCCTTAGGGAGAATATATATGTATATGTATATGTATATGTATATGTATATTATATTATATTATATTATATTATATTATATTATATTATATTATATATAATATATATATAATATATATAATATTCAATATATATTGTATGTGTAGCAGTATACACATAGTATATATACACTATATACATCATAATATATATATATATATCAAAATGTAGCTTTTAAAAAGTAAAAAAGAAAGAAAGAAAGAAAGAAAGAAAGAAAGAAAGAAATTCCTGTTGTTTACTGCACCCTGCAGTATTAATTATGGCAGCCCTATATGACTACTACTTTGTTTTTCTCCATCCTAGAAGGTCAAAAGTTGTGTCTCTCTCCCTCTTCCCCGCTTCCTTCTGCCCCTCACAGGGTGTCACACTGTAGATTAGAATATCCCAGAATTCACTATGTGGCCCAGACCAGGCTCACACTGGAAGCTTATCTTCATAAGGATGCATTTCTAGCCTGGTTTTGCCTGTTAGTCCTTTTAAGAGTTCATTTCAGCTTGCAGAGAGAGAGAGAAGACCAAGTCTTAAATCTGACTTGAAGGATAGGCTTTGAAAATATTAGTGGTCTGAGGAGCAAGAAAAAGTGATTGGATCAAACTATGTCAGCTGCTATCATGTCTCATCCGTCAGGGCTGCCTATACTCAACCAAAAGCAACTAACCAGGTAACTCTAGAAGGCTTATTTGAGAATAAAGACTTTCCCTGCTTTTCGAGAGCACAATATTAACCTTGTCACGATGGAACAGGCCTGGAAACCCAACAGTCTGAAGCTGCAGGCAAGAGGATTAGGAGTTTTAAGGTCATTTTCAGGTATTTTGTAAGCTTGAGGTGAAGCTGGACCATCCAAAACCCTTCCCTAAAATAAACAAATGGAAATCAGAGAAAAAAAAAATAAAGAAATCAAAGAACACACGACAATAGGGTGGAGCAGGGGGCATTCACAAAGTTTTCCCTCCAGCTCACCTGGACATTTTATCAAAACACATGCTTTTGACTCATTTTCAGATTCTACAGCAGAAAAATGTCCTTTTTTCTCAATTCCTAGCTGCAAGAGGGTTCTGTAATGTATGTAATTCCAGCATTTGTCAGACCTAGGCAGGAAGAACGGCTGCAAATTCGAGGCAAGACCCTGTCTCAAAATCCCTAATAATGGGCTCTTGGGCACTCAAACTCAAGTAGCCGGGTTCTTTGCTTCGAAATGCAATCCTTTAGAAAACATAGAATCCCTTCCCCACCTCCGACCCCAGTAACAACAGCACTAATAGATCCGCAGTTCTGCTGACCCTGGGGTAATTGCTGAGGCCCTCGGAATCCAGGATTCTCAGTAAGGGTGCCTTCTGTGTGTCATTGCTGTGAACCAAGCGAGCGACCGGTGTGGGCATGATGACTGTCAGGAAGCTGGTGGAGTGTGACATGACCTGGAGGCGAGGCTTTAGGACCAGCAGTGGCCCTCCAGGCAGAAAATGGTCGGTGCACGCACAGGCCAGTTCTCGTGGCTCACTGCAAAGCTAAAAGTCTGGTCTAGGAGTAGAAGCGATATTTCTTGGTCCTGTTTGCTGTGAACGTTCATCCGCTGTTTTTCTAAAAATGAGACAAAATTAGCAAATTAGGAGACTGTATGAGAGTAGCAAGAGTGTTTGGAAGTTAAGGTTAAATCGGCAGAATTCTTTACTCTGTCACACAAGGCCTTAATGGAGCTGTGAATTTTGAGAACACAAAGGATCAAACTTTGAAACTTATTTTAAGCACAGGTAGAAAGGTCATTCAGGATACTTAAATTAGCCTGAAAACAGCTCATGGCTGTGACCTCGTGGCGCAACGGTAGCGCGTCTGACTCCAGATCAGAAGGTTGCGTGTTCAAATCACGTCGTGGTCAAGCATTTTGGTCAAGGTCGGTGAAGAAGATTGAAATAAAATGTATATTTAATTCCTTGGTTTGAGGGCTGTGTAGGCAAAAAGCGCTGCATGTTTGCTTTCAGTGAAATTTCTGTTATGTCTTGCTCTTGTGTTGTTATTGGCATTGGAAAGTGGGGTACGAGTTCCAGTTTTTGATATTCTTTTAAAAGAGGGTTTGTAGAAAACACAGACCAAGAATAAAATTAAATGGAGTGGTTCCCAAAATTAGAACGAGTTGACAACAGAACTGGGTAATCTGTTTAGGCCTGGGAGCCGGCTACATCATCAATCAGGAACGGGGACTAAAGGTCTGCAAGAAAGGGATAAACGTCTGTGCTGGTTAGTCTTATGTCAACTTGACACAAGCTAAGTGTGATCTGAAAGGAGGGAACCTTGGACTGAAAAAATGTCTCTATAAGGCCACGCTGTAGGCAAAGATGTAGGGCATTTTCTTAATTAGTGATTGATGGGGGAGGGACCAGCCCATTGTAGATGGTGCTACCTCTAGACAGGTAGTCCTGGGTTCTATAAAAAAGAAGGCTGAACAAACCAGTAAGCATCATCCTACATGTCGTCTGTATCAATTCCTGACTCCAGGTTCCTGCCCTGTTGAGTTCCCATCTTGACTTCCTTTAATGGTGGACTACAATTTGGAAGTGTAAACCTTTTCCTCCCCAACTTGCATTTTAGGTATAATGTTTCATCACAGGAATAGGAATCATAAGAACTACTCTGAAGGCTCCAGGAAGCTCCTCAGGCTGTAGTTCCCAGTGTGCTTCAACCCATGACTTTGATATATACACTAGCAGCGCCGGACCTTTCCGGTGACCTCATCTCCCACCAGGATCTTCTATCTGTGGCATGATTTTGACCTTGGTGATTACTGAAAATTGGGCACCCTGGTTGATCTGGTTAGCCTCCATTGCTTTCAAGAATGATGCTCCCTAGAAACAAGTACTGCAGAGTCAGCATCCAGCTCACTGCCCTTCCCACCAGTAAGAGTGGACATTGGCTTGGGCGTCCTGGGGTCTACGTATTTTAATTCCACCAGAGGAGAGAGTAAAGATCGTTACCCAAATTCTTTTGTCAAACTAAGCAAATTTTCTTTTCTGTCTGACAGGGCTATCTTCCCAAAGCAGAGTTTGAAAAAATATCATTGAACATAGGAGGAGGTAGGGTTTATAATCCAAAAAAATCCCCTGCAAGACTAGGGGATTGTCATGAGTTGGGGGATTTCCAAAGAAATTTGGTCATGTACAAACTTGGCTGAACATTTTAAAATTATTTGGTAGGACATCTTATTTCATCAGGGTATATTCAAGGGCCAAGTCAAACTCCATAGGCTGAAACATTAAAGTACAGTCAACTTGATTTTTGCAGCAAACAGAAATAAACTTGTCTGACCTTGTAACAAAATGTCTTCCGTCCTTAAGATGGAGTCAGGCTGGTTCATCACTCACCTTCCATCCTGGGTGAATTCTGTCTCCAATTAGTGATGTTAGGTTAGACTGCTAGGTTTTAGATTCACTTGCTGTAAAATGTTTTCCCCTTTTCTGTGTGAGAGCAATAAAGTATGTGTTTGAAAAATATACCTGACAGCCCATCTGTGATATGTAAATCATAAAGATACAGACATGAAGCTATGCACCTCTTCCCAGCTTTTCTCTTGCTCAATTAAATCTGTGTCTTTATTATGCTTGCTTTTAAAAATTAAGATTGATATCAGACAAGTTGTGATTGTGTACATTGTGGAGCCACCATGGTGTTTTAATGTTATGCTTGTATTATGCTATTTGAGATTGTCTGTGTAGCTGAGGCTGGTCTTAAACCTCTTATCCTCCTGCCTCAGTTTCCAGAGTGTTGAGATTACTCAACATGCACTTGACTTCTAATTATTTTTTATTTTTCATTGTAAATCTTATCCTAGCAGCCACCTGTGCCTGTTAACCCTGTGTTACTAGCCTTTCAGGTCCTGAAGCCTATTTTTTTTTTTTCTCCACAGGACTTTTTAGTCTGAATTTTTCTGAGACTGTGTTCTGAAAAGGTATTCTCTGCCCTTCATTGCTTGATTTAGATACTCATTTTTCACTGCACAACCAAAACAAATCAGTTCTTCCAAAGCAGCCTTTCCTGGGACTCTAGTCAGGCCTTCACTTCCTGAATGGTCTCCACCACCAAGTTCTGGAAAATCAGTATGCACGAGTCTGTAACCCCAGTGCCTAGCAAAGCATATGACAAATGAAAGGACAAGACTCTTCCTAGGTATGATGAAGGGGAAAGTTTATTGTAGATAAAAGGGGGACATAGCCAGAGGTAGATATATCTGGGAGAGTCCTTAGTGGTTGTGACCCTGAGTCATGTGGGTGAGGGGAATAGGAATGGAGAGAGGCACAGGAAGGGAGAGAGGGGAACCAAGTACAGCAGCTAGGAGGCCAAAGGTACAAAAGGGATAAGTAACCAAAAGATCTGGATTATACAGGGAAGAGCCTCTCAGGGAAGGGCAGCCCAGTCCCTGGGCTGGAGAGTTCAGGATGAAAGGCAGGATATGCCAGCCATACCCTGTAACAGGGAGGGACTTTAGGATGCTGGGAGAACCTGGAGACCAGGTCTGATTTGATATGTTAAATAGATGCCTCAGCTGCTTGTCCCGGGTTTGAAGTTTGAAACAGTACAAAGAAGGTACTTAGTTTTGGAAGAACTATGGAAAGAGGCAGAAGATATATATCACAAAATACTACTAAAGAGTTTTGTCAATAGCCTGAAGATCTCACTTGGTCTTCTCTTCTTCCTCTTCCTCTTCCTCTTCCTCTTCCTCTTCCTCCTCCCCCTCCCCCTCCCCGCCCCCCTCCCCCTCCTCCTCCTTCTCCTCCTCCTCCGGATTAAAGGCCTGCACCACCACTGCCCTGCTGGTGTGTTTGCTAGCATATCCTAGATTATACATAATAAGTTGGTTTCACTGTGGCGTTTTTTACATTACAGAATGTATTTTGATCATATTCATTTCTTGTTACCCTCTCTTGACATGACTCCTGTCCACACACCCCTTCCTTCTTCCCAGTCAGATCCCTTCTACCTTCATGGCATGTGTTTGTGTCTGTGTGTTCCAGTTTCATCAAGGATGTTTATAGGAACATGGCTAAGGGTTGCTTAAAGTAGGGTAGGCATCTTATTAGTGGCTTTGGAACTCACAGCTCCCACACAACCATAATTGCCCATAGATCCTTAGGGCAGGGTAGAGCCCTATGAGCCCCGCCCACCTCCTTTACAGGGCCAATCAAATGAAAGTGATCTTAGCTCCTGAGCGTTCAAAAGTACAACCAAAAGCTTTATCCTGCTTGGAAGACAGCAGTTCATGTAACTCCTTCCTTTCTTCACCCTCTTTTGAGATATTCCCTGAATCTCGGACGAGGCGAGAACATATTTCCACTTTTTGATGGAGCTTTCAGTAGTCCCTTCTTCTCGGCACTGTAGCCAGTTATAAATCTCTGCAGTTACCGCTTCTCGCTTCAGAGAGCACTTCTCCGACTGCACTAACCTATGGTTGTACATGCAAACACTTGTTAGTATTTCCATTAACAAAACAACAACAATTACTTTCTCACTCCGGCCTATAACCTCCCAAGTCTGGAGATTTTTAAACTACCAGAAGTGAAGGTCAGAGGAGAACTTACCAGAACTGGTTCTTTCTTTCCACTGGTTGGGTCCTGAGACCCTGTCTCAGGTAGCCTTGGATGTCCTGGAACTTGTTATATAACATAAGCTGGCCTTGAACTCACAGCGACACACTTTACTTTGCCTCCCAGTGCTGAGATGAAAGACCTGCCACACTCTATCCACAATTGTGGCTTTCTTACAAATACAAAATGAGCTTGCATTTTGTTTCATCCAATATCTAGTGAGCAAATGTGTAAGCTAGCGCAGCCACTTAGAAGGAGAACTAATGTGTACACACAGATGCACATGTAAACACACACACACAGAGAGAGAGACAGAGAGAGAGAGAGAGAGAGAGAGAGAGAGAGAGAGAGAGAGAGAGAGAGAGAGAGAGAGAGAGAGAGAGAGAGAGAGAGAGCCTGTCAATAATATGCTGCTTGGTCAATAAGCCTAAGCAGGAAATAGAAGGTGGGTCATCCGGTAGGGAGATAGGCTCCTGGGATGGGGCAAAAGGGGGAGGTTGGCTCCCGGGAACATGGCGGAAGTCAGAAGTATGGGAGCTGAGCAGAAGTAATCAGCCACACAGCAGAGCTTAGATTAGAAAGTCCCTAGGGTGTGGTGGTACATGAAGCAGAGGCAGGCAAATCTGAGCTCTTGACCAGGCTCATCTGTCTATGTTTGAGTTCCAGGGCGGACGTGGCTACATAGCAAAACCCTGATTCAAAACAAAACAACAAAAAGCCAAGTCAACAAAACCAAAACAAACTTGAAAGATGTGTGAAGCTGTTGTTCTCGAGGTGCCGTTGTACATCAATTAAGTTTCACAGCATATAACGCAATAACTAATGACTCTACCTACTACTAACGGCATACACCTCTTGGCAGGAGATTAAAACATATTTTAGCTTGTTTTTGTGATTTATCACTTATATTTTTCAGATATGTATAATAAATTTTTTTTCTTCAAAAGTGAAAAATATATTTTGTTTTGTTTCTCAAGAGCCAATAACCCAGCAATCCAGCAATAGCAGCAAGGGGAACAGCAGACAGTGCAGCCTCCACCACAGGCCCTCTCAGGGGCTCTTGAATTTATACCCTCGCCAAAGTTCCCAGAATTAAACTATCTGCAGCTGGCAAAAATACGTCCCCCCCCTTCCTCTCCCCACCCCCCGATATGGGGCAATCATATTTAATGGCCATGAATAAACTGAAGCAGCCCTGTATCCCACACTTGGGATTAAAATGAAAATATACTCATATAACATAACTAGGATTTTAAAGAAACCAAAACTCTTGATTCATAGAGAATTTTGGGAACCCCCCCCCCCATCTGAATTAAGGTTAGCAAGTTCACAAGCTCACAGGTTTCAGGAACTAGCTGCCCACAAGCCAGAAGGCAGGTCAGCTAGGTCGTTCCGGGAACTGGCTCACCACAAAGGATAGCAAAACTAATGACACAGGTTGGCGGAGTTACTCCAGGAAATGGCTTCTTACAATGGTCAGGATAAGGTCACATTCCCGCCCCACCCTGGTTTGTGACTAGCCGAATAATAGGTTGAAACTTTCCAACTATTTTTATGATGTAGGTTGGGATTTCTCCACTGTCCCCTCCTGGTTTTCCCCTTCACCCCCCTGGTTTATGGTTTTCTCCTTTAAATACCCCTTGCTCCCGAGCCTCGGGGTCGACACTCCTCCTGGGAGTCTCGGCCTCAGTCGACTGATATCCCGAAATCTGTAAATAAAGCCTTTTACGGTTTGCATCAAGTTCGGTCTCTCACGTGATTCTGGGTAGTCGTAATCTTCTGTGGCTTGAGTGGGGGGTCTCCCCACTCCGGAGGCCTTATATTACTACACAGGTTTCCCAATGTGGAGCAAATATCAGGTCAGTATCGAGAAGAGCCAGTATTTACTGGTGATTAGGATAAACTATGGTATTTACAAGAATAAGCCCATACTTGACCCAGGTTTAAGTAAGAGTGATGGCAGCCTCTGGCTGACAGTGGTTTGGGGGCGGGCCTTCAGAGTGCAGGGGCCAGGCCTGAATTCAAAGCGTGTGTATATCAAACAAGGCTTGGTATAAAAAACAACCCCAGAGCTGTTTGATTTAAGGACAATGAGGTGGGTGGGAAAGCTGAAGGAACTGAATACTGATTACATTCTAGAGAAAGGGTTGTATATAGAGAATGGTATGACATTAAAAAAAAAACAAGACCAAAAAACCTGGTTTCTTTAACTTAACAAAGTAGCAGTGAGAACTTCAGTCCTTGCTGTTAACATTTTACAGCATGTTGCAGAAGAGCACCTACGGATTAACAAGTAACAAACAAACAGACAAAAGAAAGTCTGGCCAATTCATTACCCTTCATTGTAACTTGAATGGAATTTCCTTCCACCATCTATGTTCTTTTCCTCTGATGTTGTTAGCAGAGGAAAAGTTGTTTTGAGCATTTGTTAAAAATGGCAGCACACAGGCCCAGAGAGATGGCTCAGCAGTTAAGGGTGACTGTTGCTCAGGACTAGCTTCAGGAGACTAGAGGAGTTCAGTTTTCCAATATTCTTACCAGTCTCTTCACAACTGCCTGTGATTCCAATTCCAGAGCATCTCTTAACACACTTCTAACCATTTTGTGCTGAGCCCAGTGTCGCCTTGGGGGCAGAGTGACATGGTTCCTGCCCTGGGACAAGGGCCTGGTGTAATCCTCCAAGAGTTGATTGCTGCAATGGGTGTAGGGCTTGTTTGTATAATAATGTACATATTTCACATTCCTCTGAGGAAAGTCCTCCAGGTTAATGACTCCTTGTTAATCAGACAGCGAGAGTCCGGAAGACAAAGGTATGGCTGTGTCTCAGCAAAATGGTAAACCCTGGGTCCTTCAGGACTGCCCTTAAGGCTGTAGAAAAGAACTCTAAAAACATGAGTTTGAAAATATATAAAAAATTCTCAACTGTTTTATATATATATGTATATATGCATGCAGTATCAATTATACAAAGGTAGATAGATTCCTGAGTTCAAGGTAAGCCTAGGACCTTTCAAGGTTCGTAGGTGGGGTTAGAAATGGTAATTTCAGGGCAAGGTCCCACCCAACTAGTTTACTGTTTGTGTTTAACAAAGGTAGACAGATCTCTGAATGCAATGTTAAGAAAAAATGTATACTTGCTGTCTCCTAAGAATCGAAGGGCTGGGGTCAAGGGATGCTGTTTCGTAAGATAATTAAAAGGAAACTTGGAGTAAATGACTGGATTTATATGTAAAATAAAAGACTGGACCTGTGTTCTGCAGGAGATTAGCTATCTACAGAATTTTTTTCGATAAAAAGAACTGCTTGTAGAACTGACACACACACACACACACACATTCACACACAGGACATGGACAGAAAGATCTCTTAGAATAGCAAGCAGAACATAAGTCTTCATCTTGGATCTATGATTTGACTTCAAGTCGTTCTTTTCGACACTCCCAGACACCCCTTCTCTCAGAACCCCTCTCCATGCAGAGGCTGGCCTTTGGCAACTTTGGGTACACACATAGATACACACAAATAAATAGTTTGTTTATACGTACACACAAATAATTAACCTTTTTTAAAAATGGACGGGCAGATTCTATTGGAATGACTGCAGTAGAGAAAGAGACTGCAATATACAGCTGAACTCAACTCTGTCTCCAGGTTTAGCAAGGGCACTTGAGGCTTACAGCAAGGTGAAGGTGGGAGAGAAGAGTCATAGGGAGGATCCTCACTAACTGGTACAGCATGCTTTGGCAGGATTCTTACTAAAACTGGACCATGCCAAGAGTGCCCAAGGAAGCCTCATTGTCGAGTGGTCAGTGAGGAAATCCTTGTGGTGCTGTCCTTTGGGAATGCCTTCTCACCACTAAGCCATTCTGGAGAACAATGACCAGAGGACCAAGGTGAGATGGTTATAAAGATTTTGGGGTGGGGATATAGTATCATGTAGCCCAGGCTGGCCTAAACTTGTTGTCTAGTGTAGGATCTGTCCAGGGACTCATTGATTTGGCTCTGCTAGGGTTTGAGGCTGACTGCTTCTGTCAATGTCATCTTTGTTTTACCTCACTTGAGATTTACCAGTTTTTAATTTGTTGTATGTATACTTCTGCTTTGTCTAGACTCTTTTTTTTTTTTTTTTCCTAGACAGGGTTTCTCTGTGTAGCCCTGGCTGTCCTGGAATTCACTCTGTAGACCAGGCTGGCCTCAAACTCAGAAATCCACCTGTCTCTGCCTCCCAAATCCTGGGATTAAAGGCGTGTGCCACCACCGCCCGGCTTAGACTCCTTTTTTGAGTTCAGCATTTCTGTCTCCTTTTCCATTCTGACTCCAGTGTGACTTCTAGTGACCACAACTGACAAGGATATGCTAAACCATACTTAACTACTTTAATCTTTGAAATGTTAGGTTCTGCCTAACGTATTTCTTCTATAGGATATTGACCCAAAGACTCAAAAAATTCAGACTGCTCAGGCATTGTGACACATACTTTTTATCCAGTACTCAGGAGGCAGAGGCAGCCCCATTTTTGTTAGCTATACAATGAGACTTTGTTTCAAAAAACAAAACCAACCAACCAACCAACAGTAACCCCAAACTCCAGACTAGAGAAGAGGTTTTAGTTTTCAATAGGAGGAGGAATGCCTCTTGGAGTCAAGATGTGTACTTTTCTTATTGATGTGACAGAACACCAGGAAAAAAAAAAGTGGTTTAGAAGAGGAAGAAATCAGAGACATCATGAACACATTCCATCATGGTGAAGAAGACGTGATAGTCGTCGAGGAAGCAGAGAGTGATGAATTCATGTGGTGAGCTTTCGCTCTAGAAGCCCAATCCAAATAGTCTAATCTAGACAATCTCTCACAGCCATTCCTAGAAGCATGCCTGTTTGTTTGTTTGTTTGTTTGTTTATTTATTTATAGTAATTACAGATCCTGCCAGGTAGGCAATCATTATTAATCATGGGGAGAAATTGAGGCAAGGGCCTGTATGTGTAGTTTAGGTCTTGTTTGAACTGGAAGCTTCTGATAACTGTGGATGACCTTGAACTCTGACCTGCTGCTTTCCGGCCCAGGTGATGGGATTACAGGGTTGTTCCACCACATCCAGCTACAAGTATTTTAATGTCATTGTAAGACAGCTAAAGGATTGCCTATCTACAGTTTTTCTCATAAATTTAATTTTTTAATGTAATGTTTTTTAAATATTGTGGGAGCTAGCAATGAATGTGAGGTTCGAAAACGTCCCAAATGGTTTACTCTCATTATTAACATGAGTTTACTTCCCATGCGTTCGTTCTAGCATTCTATTCTCCAGATATTTGCTCAGGAACCAAGATGTTGCAAATACGTGTTTGTTTATTCCAGGACTCCGGTGAAGTACCCATCAAAGTTTCAATAGAAGACTCCAAATGACTGCTTATTATTGGTTTGTACGCAACCTTTGGGGTGTGTCTAGTAACAGGCTTCTACGCAAGACTCAAATGCATGATTTTGAAAGAGAAAAATTTCATCTTATGAATGTCTTCCGATGACCAAAGTGGTGGACATCCTTTGCCCTCATGAGAGATCCTCCATCCAGGTAAACTGTCTTTAGTAGCTGACCCATATAATCTTTGTATTTTCTTTGCCTTGCCTTGCCTAGCCTTGCTGTGCCTTACTTTGTCTTTTTCTTTTTCCAGACAGGCTCTCACTACGTAGATCTGGCCAGTCTGGAGCAGCTGCTACAAGACCGAGGATGGGATAGGGTGGGTGGCAGGGCTCATGAGTCTGGAGTGGGTCTGGGATGATATTGATAGAGATCTGTCTGCTTCTGTCGTTTCGGTGCTGGAATAGCAAATGTAGGCCACCATACCTAGGTTGTTTCTAAACGTTTTAATTTTATATTTTTCTTTAAAAAATTTTATTTTTAAGTGTTTTTATTGAGCACCAGATAACTTTCCTTTGTAAGTCAGCTCTTTATTCCAATTGTTAGAAATAAGTAATTAAGAACAAGTTAGGTAACTCGATCAAAATTTGAGATATTTCTCATACTCTTCATATCTGTATACCAAATTTAGGACTTAGAGAAACTTGGTTAAGCTCCAGTTCCCCCTTTCCAGGAAACTGAAAAGTTTTCTGCTGTTTTGGCTTTTTGCTTTTTCTTTCTTTCTTTTGTTTCCCACTCCACATCAGCCAATCATAGCTACCAAAAATACCTTGGAAGATAACTACACTCTCTGTTCTGAAGAACGAATAAAATAGACAAGAGGGACCATATTGCTGGCTTTCATTTTATTTCATTTCTTTCAATTAAATAAAAAACTCTATTTTTGTTTCAGATAATTTCTATTTTCTAATCATCTTTTAAAAAACGGTTACGTAGTAATTCTCTGGGTATTGATTTCTTCCTTTTATAAACTAACCAGCAAAAATACTCCATGATAGCTATGTAAAGACAAAGAAGAAAGACAAACTATTAAGTGGCATTGGTGGTTCAGTGGTAGAATTCTCGCCTGCCACGCGGGAGGCCCGGGTTCGATTCCCGGCCAATGCACTTTCTAACGTTTTTAAAAAAAATCTATGAAACCACCAAAAAGAAACAAACAAACAAACAAGCAAACAAAAAACCAACAGAAACAAACCAAACCAAGCAAAAAAGCAAAACAAACAAGAACAAACCAAGAGGGAATTGGGTCTAAAAGTTGAGGGATTTTGGGAGGTTCAAAACTTTTGCAAGATTGGTATTAAAAGTTGTGACATTGAGTGTGCCTTTTGTCCTCTAACCCGAAACACTTCTTATCGAGTTTCTGAGCTCCAACTTCAGCTACCGATTTTCAGCGAGAAAAAAATTCTAAATCGTCATTGGCTTTCACATTCATGTAAAGATAACGAGTTACTTTTCACATGATATTGAACAATCGACAGATTGTTAGGAACGAACTGAACATTTTTCTCTTTAATAAAGAGTCAGAAAGAACGACTCTGGAGTGTCAGCAGAGTGGCGCAGCGGAAGCGTGCTGGGCCCATAACCCAGAGGTCGATGGATCGAAACCATCCTCTGCTAGCCAGTATTTTGGCCAGGTTTGAAGGAAAACTTTCAATAAGGAATATCGGAGTTCGCTCATAGACTTTTGAGTACCGAAATTTATGTGTAAAAGTCACAAAGTTAAATTTTGTAATAACTATTGTATTCAGTACGGCTCCCGAGTCTGTCATTCAGGTTCCTACATTTGCTATCCCTTAGTCCTGCACCTCTGTTTGTCTTGAGGACGTTCATAACAGGCAGCTGTTGGGCTACAGTTCCTGCTTCCTGACTTCAGTAGCAGTGTTTTTAGTACGATGGCAAGTAGTTTAGATCTTCTACTACATTACAGAAATATTGTATGAAAAATAGTTGGGGAATTACTTCTCATGGGAATATATCCTGTGTGTACATCCGTTCTTGTAGTCGTGGCCGAGTGGTTAAGGCGATGGACTTGAAATCCATTGGGGTCTCCCCGCGCAGGTTCGAATCCTGCCGACTACGCGTATGTGTTTTCTTGACAGGTAGCAAGAACCTCTTCTACCATCAGTGTAAACATGGAAACACCCAGTTTTCTTTGCTTAAGGACAGCATTCTATTTCAATTCCATTTTCTTCTTTTGAATCTAGCCACCTGCAAGGTCGTGCCAGTTTAAGATTGAAATATATTTCTTGTCTGAACTCCAAAACCTCGCCTGCACTGAAAGTACACGCAGCACATTACATGTCTACTCCAGAGTGAATTTAATGTTCTGAAATAATTATTTCAAACAAATTTTTTTGGCCTGCCTTTAGATTGTTTCGGAAGAAGAATTTCTGAGTCAAAATAGCAGACAAATTTCAAAACTCTTTTTGGCTAAATTTAATTTTAAAACAAATATTATCGCTATTTAAAATACCCAGATTTTCTAACTCGTACAGAGATTGCTATCGTAGAGTAAAAGTAACAAAATAAAATATATTATTAGCATTATATAAACAATCGATCCATTGTGAAATGCAGATAAGGACAAAGAAAAAAGATAGTTAAATAAGTAAAGCAATTTACTTTATATCCTAAAGTACTAGCAAATTCTTCGAATTTTATACTTAGTCCCTTTTTTTCTAGCGTTTGCCACATGCCTAGGTATTCCAAGAGATTTCTAGGTGTTGACTCTTTTTTCTGTAAGTCCGGTGTAGCAAATGCTGATAACTCTAGTCTGGAAAACTCACAGTTTTCGTTTTGCAAGGAGCAGCTATATTTCAACTGTTTTCTAGCGGTACACCAACGTTACCAATCCAGATCGCAACAACATGAGTCAGTCTTCAGACTATTGGTCGAACGTCTATTCTTTCTACCCAGTGCGCTCGACAACGTGGGCCCCATGGTGTAATGGTTAGCACTCTGGACTTTGAATCCAGCGATCCGAGTTCAAATCTCGGTGGGACCTCACGTCAATTTTGGCGCACCTCCCTCAGAATTTGTACAGATTCGGAAGTTAGACAGCAACCTCAGGAAGTTATATGACATCTGAACGTTTTCTCAGCTCATCTAAACCCTCCCAAGCTGCAAAATCAGATGCTTTAACTTTATACCTACCTTTATCCCTTATCTGAAATGAACCATTTTTGTTGGAAACTGCAGTTTCTAATCTGGCAAAGTTTTGTACAGATGTGAAGATTAGGGATGCGTCTTGTTTATTTTGGAGCTGAATTCCTTTGTAAAGGACTACTCATTATTGTTTGAACGTCAGTAGATTTTATACATAAATTTGGTTTTTACAAGATAGAACACGTGAGAGATTTCTTGTACTTTCTGTCTGAAGTAAATTTGTCACGAATTAAAATCTAATGTACTTGTTAAAATATATGTAGACATACTTCAGGTAGTATGTTATGGACAAGTGACTGGTATATGTGGCCCCATGGTGTAATGGTTAGCACTCTGGACTTTGAATCCAGCGATCCGAGTTCAAATCTCGGTGGGACCTTCTTTAATTTTCCCGTAGCTGGGATTATCTTTCCTTACATTTCTTCTACTGGGTGTATTTTCCTACTCATTTCTGGTCTAAGCTAAGTATATGTGTGGTCAGAGAGTTAGCTGCTCAGGTGTCAATGTTTTTTTTTTTTTTTCCCCTCAGCAATCTTTTCTGTGGCATCTCTTCAAGATATAGTTTCGAATGCAAAATGAAATGTTAGCAATAAGCTTACATTAGTTATCAGGAGATAAACATTGACTGTATAAGAATAATATGGTATAGTGGGTTTTATGTCATACTCTAAATGTGTTCTGTCTGTATTATGTTTCTCCTTCCTCTGTCTCCACACCTCAATCTCTTTAAACACCTTCAGGACGTATGCATCTAGCTGCAAGTGCTTGCTTCCAGTTTTTAAAATTTTAGTTTTTCCTTTTCCTTGAAGCTACTCAATGTAAAATTGGCTTGTTAGCATGGACTCTGTGTTGGGTGGTTTAGGGTACAGTGGTACAGCGTGTTCATCTTAAGGCTCCTCTTGTTTGAGACGACATCATCTAAGCTCTATTCTCATGTCTTGACATTATTTAGAAGATTAACTGTCTATTGAAAGTGCATGCCAGACTTTCAGTAATGACCTAGCTTAAGGCACTCAGGATGTAGCATGTCTAGCACTTGGACTTCAAGTCTCAGTACATCTGTCTCTTTTTGGTGTCCTGGATTTTCATTTTCGCCCAAATTAGGAATATACCCAGCATGCATAGACACACCCTCAGACTTACACTTTCTCTTCTTAAAGACTAGCTACTTTGGTAAAGGAAGCCCTGACAACGTCGTCACTCACTTTTCTTATTGTTTTTTAAAATTTATTCTTATTAAAACACACACTCTCCTCCTGCCTCCCCCCACCCCCTTTTAACCATTGCATTGAGTACAGGCCAGAAGGAGAAACATATTCTTTGGTGTCCAGAGACGCCTGGATCTAGCCTGAAACTCACAGTTGGGCCCTAAGGCTTGTCTCCTGATACTGTGTAGCCTCCTAGCTTCTCCAGAGCATACTGACATTTTTGATGTCAGTGAAATGAGGTAGGAACTTGATTAAACAACTCAAAACATTTCACATCTTGACAGTCACTGACTAGCTCCTGACAACTAACAACAAGACTCACAGGTTCTACAGCCTTTCTTTCTACTGTTACCTTCCACAGCAAGCCTACTCTGATACACAAACACCATTTGTATTTCATCTTTTCTTTTTGTAATGAAACAGTGTTCTTTCTTAGTGTATCAGTTATACATTTTACAGATTAGGTATATGAACAGTTTACCTGGTAGCATCCATCTAGAATGAAACCTCTCTCTCCTTCCTTTGTCCGAGTCATGCAGCCTGTGTGCAAATGCTGTGAAGTCCTTTCTGACACCTTCTTGCTGAGTGTTCCAGGGTGTCTTCTTATGTGTTCTTCTTACTTGTAGAGCAACAGACCCAGATTCATCTGACTGCAGATGTGTTCTTGGTGATCTTTGCTTGGTTTGGTGTAGAAATAGACAACAATAAGGAATATATCAAGTGGAAATACCACGTGACCAGTTTTTGCCACATTTTCCTCTATAAACGAAACAAAACGAAGTCCTCTCAGATATCCTGGCAATTCTGTGTCTCAAAGTCCACAGACTGTTAAGAACCAAAAATAATTTAATATATCCCACCTGGGCTCCTTAAAGTCTAGGATTATGACACATGGCAAGCATTTATTTATATTGGAAGCATACTTGGAAGCAAAGAGAGATGCATCGTACACCAATGATAATAGAATTAATTTGCATGGCCAAAAATGACAAAAACCAATCTGAGTTTTAAAACCAGAGTCATCATAAATGGTCTTTCTTATTCATTTCTCCTGCTGTGGCTTTATTCAGATCCACTTCTTCCCAGCAGTCTGTTTCTTTCTTTCTTTTTCTCTGATCAAACTAAGGAGGGGGGGCATGTATAGACAGCAAAGGCTTTGGTGTCATTAATGACAGATGCGATAAAGTGATGAGACTGTATAGGTAAACTGTCTAATTAAAAAGCCAAGTTAAATTAATGGAATTCTCCCCGTCCCCCCCCCCCCCAAATTCATAAACTCAAATTAACCATTTTCTACAACCAACGCATTAACAAATACACAACATAAAACCTATCCCAAAGCTGTAGTAACTGTGACGAGGTGGCCGAGTGGTTAAGGCGATGGACTGCTAATCCATTGTGCTCTGCACGCGTGGGTTCGAATCCCATCCTCGTCGTTCAGCCCACTTGTGGGTCGATGGGCTTGAGGTTTTAGCATCCGCCAGCAAAGAACTTCTATGTGTATTTTAAATTTGCCAAGGTTCTCTTTCGATACCTTTCTCTACGTTGTCATTTCCGTGGAGCCTGTGTGGTAGATTTCCTCCCACTTACTTATTGGGAACAAGTTCATTCTCCTTTTCTTTTCATGTAACTCTCGATTTACTCAATTTCGCATTTTTGAGATTTCAGGCCGGTTTTGTCTCATCTTAGTCTCCCCCATACCCCCAACCCACTCTGCCTTTCACTGTTTTCTAACTGCCGTTTAGGAGTGGTTTTCCCTCCTGTCTCTGGGCATGACGTTCCTTCTGTTCTTCTCCGGAAAATAAACTTGCCAATAGTCCTTCTTTGCCTTGAATTTCCTCCGACAGAAAGAGTTGCTGTATTTTAACTGGAGATCGTCTCAGCTTTTCTAGTCTCTATTTCTCCTTTCCATATTATTACACTTATATCTTAATTTTAGCACATCAGAAACTCAGAAAAACATCACTTACCTGCCTTTGCAGCAAAATATTGTGCACCCATAATAGAAGCACAAAATTGGTGGGAATCACTAACGAAGATGATCTCTGAAAATTTTTCATCTCTTTGTCATGTCTCTTGTATATAGATAAGGACATTGACGTCGAATTGTTTTAGATCCATCGCTTGAAGTGCTGAAGTCTTTCCAACAAGTTCCACGTTTCCAGGTTCCCAGGGGATTTCAAAGCCTCACAGGTACTGGAGACTGGGTAGCAGTATGTGTTTGAGTTTTATGCACAGTGTATACTGCTTGAAGACAGCTTTATTCTGATTGTTCTTGTAAATGAACACCGAGGAGGTGACTATTCAGACTGAAACAAATCTTCCATAAAGTGGATGCTGTGATCTGTCCCCAGATGCTTGATGTCAGGAACACCTGAACAGTCGTATCCTGGCCTGTCCCTGAACTTTATGTTGAGAAGACGTTACAATGGGACTTCACTTTTCCTCTTTCTCTTTTAAGTTTTACACATATCAAACATGTAACATATTTATAAAATAAATGCTTATAGTCATTGCGTGCACGTCTCTCTCTCTCTCTCTCTCTCTCTCTCTCTCTCTCTCTCTCTCTCTGTCTCTCTCTCTCTCTCTCTCTCTCTCTCTCTCTGTCTCTCTCTCTCTGTGTGTGTGTGTGTGTGTATGGAAGGATTTAAGGGGTTGGAACTTACTCTAGGTGTAATATATCTAGGGCATTGTTACTCTTATAGTAATACTGAGTGATGGTCTTAATTGTATCTAAGTGTTAGAAAATACAGAGGTTGATGTGGGGACAGTTTTGCCTTTTTGAGCCTTTCATCTTGATAAAAGCCAGGCACTGTAATCCCAGCACTTGGTGGGTGGAAGGAGGTGGATTAGAAATTCAAGAGCATCCTTGGCCACATAGAGAATTCCAGGCCAGCCCAGTTTACATAAAGAGGGAAAGAGGGAGGAAGAGGGAGAGGGAGGGAGAGAGGGAGGGAGGGAGGGAGGGAGGGAGGGAGGGAGGGAGGGAAGGAGGGAGGGAGGGAAGGAGGGACACACACACACACACACACACACACACACACACACGTATCAAACCAATTCTGAGCAAACACACGGAAGACATTTTCAACCTGTTCAAGAAGGGAGGTGACTTAGAGAGTTGAGTGGAAAAGGTAGGTAAACTCTAAGACCTCAGGCTCTGTGGGTCACCCCCACCCTTTTGCGATGGTTCATTTGTGTCTTTGGGACTGTTTTTTTCAGTTTTAATAAACCTTGCTTGCTACAACTCTATGTGTTTGTACCTGGATTCTTCTCAGTGAAATAACTGAATACAGCTCTGGTAACCACAGCCCCCATTAGGCTTTCAATTGCAGACTGAGTATCTGGTGCTTTATACTAGGTTTAGTTCAAGCACTGAACGTCTACCACTGAGATGGAGCAGGAGCCCGTCACTTCTTGTCACTGGTACACACTGCTGAGCACTTACGGTGTTAGCACGTATCATGCAATAGATGCAGCTATCCACGTCAGAGCCATCGTTTGTTTATTTCTTTTGTTATTGTTGGGGATCAAGCTCAAGGCTTCATCTACTGATGGGTAAGTGCTTTACCATGGATAAAAATGCCCAGATCCTAAATTATTCCTAAAACTAGAAATGAGCAAAATAAATAGTTTGGCATTTACCTGTCCCAAAAAGAATTTCACTCTTGGAAGGAATGTAAATTAGATATGTTTCCCCAGAAGATCAATGACAATTTACATCAGAAACTTAAAGCCTGGTGTGGTGGCTAACATTCATCATCCCAGCATTTGGGAGGCTGAGGCAGGAGAATCACCTTGAGTTCCAAGCCAGCCTTGGCATTATATATCCTTTTGAATGTAGAAATTACACCACTTATGTCAGTTTATCTTATTCAGAAGGTTTCACTCTTTGGGCTAAGGGGGACTTTATTAGGAAGCAAATGACAATACAGGTTAAAAATATACTATCAAGGGTGACAATGGGCCACATGAAGGAAAGAGTACTCTAGGGCCTGGGTCTGTAAGTTTTCTATAAAGGACACAGGAAACATGGCATAGGATTAGGTGAAGACCTGGTGAATGTATATCATTGACAAGAATACAGCTACGTCAAAGACACCAGTGCCTCAGATCCATGGGAATAGCAAAGCCTTCCTCGATCGAGCCTGGAAAAGCCTTCCCCTGGTCAAGATTGCCCTTTGGCTAATTGCATGCAGAAACTATTAACCACAGCTTCCTCAAGAGTTTGTACAGCCTAACACTGCTCCCCTATAGAAACTTTTTAGCAAAAGAAGATTAACCTGCCTGCCTTTATTTCAGCTCTATCCAACAAATTCATTCACTTCCTGGTTGCTCTTTGTGCACAACTTGTGCCATGCCAGCTTTTCTGTATGCATGTCTATCAGTTCTTCTCCTCATAGTGGATCCAATTATGGCAGTCCCGAAGATGTACAGGTCATTGTGATGTGCATGTATTTACTGGTTGTAGGACTGTATAATGCAGCACTGCTTATAACTCTAACCATTAGTAACGTAAATAAGAGACTGGTCACATACACTATGCTAAATAAAAGACTATTAGTCCATTAAAATTTATAAGACAGAAAGGCACAAAGTGTGCCTTGTATGAAAGTATGTGTAGAAAAACCACAGTGAAAAGGCTAGCAAAGCTAGTAAGTAAATATTTATATTTTTCCCATTTATCTTTAAAAAAACATTTTGGTCCTCTATTTCTCCCAAGTAAATAAAAGTACAGCAATGTTAAACAAATGATAAATTGGAAAAGGTTGTTACAGTTGTGTCTTGGGAAGAGTGTACTTAAATGTTTAGCCCTTTAGCTCTTGATATCGTTTAGTGGTGGATCAAAGGAAAGCGTTACACGGAAGATAGCTGACTCATTTGTTTCAAATTCAAGAGCTACGTGCTTAACATGAGCAAGGCCGTGAATCTGGGGTTTGGTCCCCAGAACTGCCAAGGAAAAAAACTGGTCAAAATTGTTGGGTGTGTAAAAGGATTCGGTGGCTCTCTGGCGCCCTCATGTGGCTGAGATAAAGCACTGCTTGGTTATGGGAATTGTGAGAATGATGCCCAGGGCCCACGGAAGACTGGCAGCAGGATTTGCATTTTGGAAGCTATGGATGAACTTCGTAGATGTTCATGTGCAAGTTTCTGTGAGCAGCAGTTTCCAACTTTCTTGTGTAAACGCCAAGACATGTTGTTAAAGGATCCTATCCTATGGAAGATGGAACCCTGTTTGACCTTTTACTGAACACTTGATAGCAACGACCAACAGAAACATACCCTCGGGCAAAATGGAATTTAGTGGTTTATTACAACGAAGGAGGCAAAATGTGATGGTCAATCAGTTGATTCAGCAACTATTCTTGGATACCTTAGTCATTTTTATCTAGGTGAAACAATACTGTGAGATTGTGTGTGGGAAAGTAGTGGTCGTCATACGGAGTAGGGGTGGGACGGGTCTGTGTTTAGGACGTTTAGCTGTTTGTTAGTGCTACTATTTTACAGTGGTACTATCAATTGACGATGGCTCGTCTGCCGTCCTTCCCTTTCCTATGCTCCTCTCCCCCATCCTCTTGTTTCCTTTCCTCCTACTTTTCTTTTTACTGCCTTCCCTTCTTCCTTCCCATTTCTTTTCCCTTCTTCCCTTATCTGCCCCATCTCCACTCACTTTCCGTGTATCTCTAAAGAGCTTCAGTGTGTGTGTTTTTCTGAACCCCTGCCTTAAAGCAACACATCTCACACATTTATCAAAGGGTGTAATAGTATATTTTCTTAATTTGGGGCAAATATCTAGCAAGTAGTGACCACCGAACACTCAGGGTGTCTGCGGTTGTTCTACTTTTTCAGTTTCCCTCTATGATGTTTCCTGGGTGGGACATGCCTTTTCTTTCTGTGTAATAGGAAGAAAGGAAAAGGGGGAATACTTTGGTTCGGGCATGTTTTTATTTTCTTGGATCAGAATCCCATTTCTGCCAGGCAAGATGCGGCAGGCCTGAGTACATGATACAGTCAGGAGGCCAGCCTGTGCTACTTGAAACTCTATCTCAAAGTACAACAAAAATGTAGGACTGGGGATTATTCAGCCCTGCAAAATTGAGGCCCAGAGGCCCACAGTCTAAACCTGGGAGAATCTGACGGTTCAAAATACCTGAAGGCCTCATTTCAGTTGATTCTTGTTTGTGTCGATTGCAGTTCGTCGCGGTGCTTCTCAACGTGGGGGTCGCGACCCCCGGAGTGGGACTCGTATATCAAATATCTTGCATATAAAATATTTACATTAGGATTTATAACAGTAGGAAAACTATGGTTATGAAGTATTAACGAAATAATTTTATAGTTGGGGATCACCATAATATGAAGTACTGTATTAGGAAGGTTGAGAACCACTGCTTTAAGGTGTTCGAAAATGGTCTCCCCTTTCCCTTTGATCGAAACAAGCAAAAATTTCGGACGTTACAATTCAACTTATAGAGATCAGAGGGAGCAAAAAACAACAACAACAACAACAACAACAACAACAACAAATCCAGTAAAAAAACCAAAAAACAAAAAACCACTGACTAACCACGAAGGGATTCGAACCCTCAATCTTCTGATCCGAAGTCAGACGCCTTATCCGTTAGGCCACGTGGTCACAGGAGCAGTTTCTAGCCATAACATTTAGAAAGTGAAAGGAACTGTCTGCTGGGCTCTGCACATTATAAAAAGCAATGCAGTCCACGCCAGGAGATCCTGTGGATTACTTGAGGCCACAGGGCCAGATGTATTCGATATTGTAATTTATGGCTGAGCAAGTAGTTTGCATGTACTGAGAACTGCTTCCCTATTAATGCGCATCATTCATAAACTCGTTACTTACAGATCCCCTGGCGTGACAAAGGCACCCTCCCATGTTCTCCTACTTTTTTTGATTCTTATAACTTGATGCCACAGCACTTTTCCAAGGCACGTACTGTTCATTTCAGAAAGAAAACAAAACATTTTTGGGGGATCCTCTGGTGTCTTGACAGGTCTAAGGTCATTAATTGCTATTTATAAATTAGCTTTCATTAAGAAGGGAAAAGACCCCAAGTTAGGAATACAAACAATTTTGACTATTATCATTTTTTACACTTAATTTATGAATAAAAATGGTATTATAATAATATTAGAGAAGAAACATTCATAGAATTCATGATGCTTTCATGATTACTAAAAAGCAATTACTGGAGTTCAGAAAGGGGCCTTTTTACACAGCCTTTCTTTCCTGTCAGTAGAATAACATCTGGAAAATAGGAAGCATGAAATAGAAACATGAATTCTTTACACATGCTTGTTCTAGAATCCCACAATCATCTATCAGGTGCGCTTTGTTCACACAGACACATTCTTCGGTTCTGCAAAAGTTGATTCTGGAGTGTAATAGGCCCTGAGACCTTAGCACAACTGACTCCATGATTAAAATGCCATTCAGGCTGTAATAGGTGGTATCACCTGTCAAAACTAAAACAAAATCTCAACCCATCAAAGTCCATAGTTCTGGGAGAGTTCCTAAATGTACCACCCTTGTTTTCTGGCTTTTGTAGTTCTGTTTCTGGCTAACTGCTCTTGATAACTGAAGTATGTCAACCCGGGACATGATTTTTGTGCTTAAAAGCTCACCCTGAGAAAGGCTCAGTGCTACACTGTGATCCAGAACACACAGCATAGTCATAGCTAAGAAAGACTTTCTATTGGCTAAAACTATGTCTGAGAAATGTTCTCTGATGAATACACAACAGAATGATGTTTTCTTTCTTCCTGGAATTGGAGATTTCTTGAAAAGCAGCTCGGATGCTCGGATGGCTTGTGTGGCTTAACTGCCACAGGAAATGATGGTGCAGCTGACGGCACAGCTGACGGCGCAGGTGGAGAGGATTGTTGATTGAAGTCTTGTTAGTCTTCAAGACTTTTATTTCTGCTGTTGCAAAAAAAAAAATTGTGTTATTTAAATGGATTCAGTAGGTTGTATTTATGTACATGCATATATTTGTAATAATAATAATGATGATAGTAATAATAACAGTGGTCATGAATTTCATAGGTATTGAGAAGGTATCTGTGGGAAGAGTTGGAGGGTGAGGAGGGAGGGGAAATGATATAATTACATTTTAATAAAAAAAAAGCTGCACAACCAACAAACAGCCATCTCCATAGTTCTTGTTGAGTGGGATGGAGGAACATTTGGGAGGCTGAAGTGTGTGTGTGTGTTTAAGATCTGTTTGGCTAAGTCTGTGTATGAAATATGAATGTAGAAATGACCAATTTAAGATGGTCACTCTTGCAAACTGTAATATCGATAGCCCCAAACATACACATCGATACAATCCCATATTGCCTGTGTTAGGTGTCTTGTATTCTACTGTTTCAGGACATTTCCAGTGGTTGAAGAAATGATCTGAGCGTATTAGTCCCTTCCCTTTTTGGAACTGCCTCCCTCACCTTCCCACTCTCACACTGAATTTTTGTAGTTAGAAGTGTTTAGCTCTCATGTGTACCTCCGTTTGTTTCTTTTGCCTAGAATGATTTTCTTGGCTGTCTAGTAATCACTTACTTACTAAAGTTTCTTGGCAAAATCCACCCCTTTTCCTGGTTTATAAATGCCAGTGTGATGGCTAAAGAAACTGTTTTATGCTAGGCATCCATCTAGCCATTTGTCTCTGACTCCAGTCCCTGGAAGATAAGTCTCAGTAACCCTGACTCGGTGATCACATTCAAAAATGAAGAGCCCTGCATGACTATTTGTTAGCATATGACTAACATTTTTTTTTTTTTTTTTTTGCTTCTGTAACTGGATTACACAGATACCTAAAGATGGTTTTTAGCTGGCTTAACCACTTAACTTGGCAGAACAGAATAGTTTTTCTTGCTTGTTTAGATATTAAAGGTCTTGTTATTTTCCCCTTTAAGATTCTTCTTTTATGGCAATCTCAAATTTAGCTCAGAGATTGTTTGTCCTGTTAGCAGCTAATCAGTTCATTTTATAATTATAATTGGATTGACTCTATGGTCTTTTCTCCGTGGTTACATACTCCATAACATCAGGGCAAAGCCATGGGAGCTGAACTTCTCTATTTAATGTTCAGTTCTGTGAAATAAGCTCTGTGGATAAGTGCCATGGGATGATCCTTGGCCATACACTAAAAAGTACAATCTGGGAATGCTCACATAGCTCCTGGGTAGTGCCCCCGCCAGCGGGGTGGTGAACGGGGACTGGGGGAACACCTAGAAGAGAATGGGGGTGGGGAAGAGATGCAAGGAGCAGATAGCAAGTCAAGAGGTCTGATCAAGCTGACATATTTTTATTGTTCCCACACCGGTTATATACTCATAGAAGCAGGATGTGGGGTAGAGGGTGGGGTAGGGTCGCTTTGTTTTTTGGGATGCAGGTGTTCTCAAGAACAGGATGTGGCTGGGTAAAAAGTTCAGCAGAAGGAACAGAGCAGAATGGGTTGCTAGGTACCTGTCCACAAAATCTGGGCTAGTTCTTTTCCGCAGAGGCCAAGATTTTGTGCCAGTGAGCACGTATGGCTGACAAGGCAGTTAATGTTTAAGCAAGGTCGCTCCCAACAGGGTAGTAATTTTATTCTACATCCCTGAAGCAGGAAGTCACTATGATCCATGCTGGTGGCATATTTAATGTAGCATTTAACGTATGACCAGTAAGAATGTGGTCATCGGGCAGCCAGTTCTCTGGAACTACTTTGACTCCTGTTCAATGGACTTTAGTAGACTGGTATAGCTGATACACACTCCCGTGGCTCTCAGCTGGAGAGAGGAATGTCTGTCACCATGGAGGAGATGACAAGAAAGCCTTCTTCACTCTTCACTTTTGTGACAGCCTCTTCCTGTGTTGTAATCCTAACTGCACATGCATGTAGAGTTATGGGAGGATTTCCCCAAGTCATTGAACTAACTAGTGGGTGGTTATGGGGCTGAGATCAACAAGTATATCTGATGAAAAAAAAAAGGGCTACTAGGTGGTTCTGTCAATCAAATCATTTTCATGGTCTCATCTTTAGCCCCCTCGGAGAAGAAATAAAGTCTTCCATCCCTACAGCCTAACAGGAGGGAGGTCTTTGAACATCTGGTTTCTGATCCAGTGAAGAGCTATTTTAAAAAGACACAGTAAGCCTTGTTGGTAGAAGCAAGAGGAGCATCTCAAGGTCACTCAAAGCAAAGCAACCCAAAACACCTGTGTAGATTCTAGGCTACTTAATGTGTTTTTTTCTGTGTTTTAACTTCTAGGACAGACAGTATCTGACACATAAAATTTGAACAGGAATCCTTCCTGTGAGAGAAATAAAAAACACAGTGAGTACAGAGCTTGAAAAAGAAGCATAGAGAACATCGATAGCTTAGCAAAAAGGTTTATCTTTGGGAAAGTGGAGTTAACAGGACTAATGTCGGTAGCAGAAGTGGGTTTCTCAGTCAGACTTCAACTGAAGACCCCACATCCCCCTTAACTGCACACTTTTCTCAAAACACTACCTATTGCTGTCAAGATTAAGACTCTAGCAATTGCAAAGAATATCTACAGGGACTGTTCAAAGTATTCCTAGTCTACCACCAGACCCTTGAAAAATAAGGCTTCATGAATTTTATGTATGGAAGAAACTGAACTCTGTTCCTCCACTCTTACCTCTGTACTCACTTTCGTTTAGTGATTTTAGGCTTTCGAGAGGAGCAAAGATTACAAGCCAAAATAAATCTGATTTATCAAGAGAACACATTAGTTATCACTTGAGCGTCCATGAAAGGTTTCAGTTCCATTCTGCAGAGATCTACTTGACTTTCTAATTACAGAACGAATTTGAGTAACTTGGGAGGGGAAAAGAAAAAAAATGAAAAAAGTAGATAGCAGAGGATGGTTTCGATCCATCGACCTCTGGGTTATGGGCCCAGCACGCTTCCGCTGCGCCACTCTGCTACTCGGTAGGAGTGCTATCTTAATATTCCCCTTAGCTTCATGTATAGTTGGTGTTCTCGCCTACTTTATACAAAGGCTTGTAGGAAGGCACCTTCTACCTGTCTACCCAAAGGGTGCTATTTTGTTAGGAATAATGTCGCTATTGGATCAAAGAGAAAGCAAAATTTGGGCTAGAGTAGCAGACATTAATATACTAGTAAATAATTAGACAAAGGAGAAAACAGTATAGTAGACAGTCAAGTCTTAGAGGCCAACCACGCATTTACCTGCGGGAAGCAAGACTTTCGGATCAGATTCGTCCAGAAGTCGATATGGAAGAAAAGGTGCTGTTTTCTCCAATGCTTAGTCCTTTACAGCAGGAAATAAAATCGTGGGAAACGAGACCTCACATGCACCCTACATCAGCATTTATGATCGCTTGGCTCACCAAAGATCTGCTCTCTAAATATGTCGCAAGTGACAAATGTGCATTCTTAAAGAAATTCTTTAGGCTGAACTAGTTAAAATGGCCGGAAAGTCCTGTTTGGGGACAAAAGACCCAGCTCAAGGAAAGAGAACAACGAACGTTGGTGACGTCATTTGGCATGAACCACGCTAGGGGAGGGGCGAGTGCGCACGTGATTTCAGTCTTCAATTAGGTCCGAGAACCCTGCATATAAGGAATGTGCCTGTGTCTTCCACCCTGTTGAGGTTTCCTCTCCTGCAGTTTTAACATGTCTGGACGCGGCAAAGGCGGTAAGGGCCTGGGCAAAGGCGGCGCCAAGCGCCACCGCAAAGTCCTCCGCGACAACATCCAGGGCATCACCAAGCCCGCCATCCGCCGCCTGGCCCGGCGCGGAGGAGTGAAGCGCATCTCCGGCCTCATCTACGAGGAGACCCGCGGTGTGCTGAAGGTGTTCCTGGAGAACGTGATCCGCGACGCGGTCACCTACACGGAGCACGCCAAGCGCAAGACCGTCACCGCCATGGACGTGGTCTACGCGCTCAAGCGCCAGGGCCGCACCCTCTACGGCTTCGGCGGTTAAGCGACTTCCGCTTTGATCTCACAAAACCAAAGGCCCTTTTCAGGGCCGCCCACATTTTCTTATTAAAAGAGCGTACCTTTGTCGTTTACCTTTGAGATTATCTAGCAGTTCAGTGTTTGGCATAAAGTCCGTTAATCGATTCGCTAATTACAATCTAGGTTGACAGTTCTTTGAAGATATAGGTTATATTCGGGAGACATGCATTTATTTAGAAGGAGGAAGGACAAAGCGTCCTTAAGAGGTATGCTGCCTGTGTTTAGACCGTGCGGGTTGGAAGGACAAAGCGCGAGAGCTAGCTGATGGGCAGCTGGGATAAAAGTGCGGGGCGGGCCTAGTGCACAGTACCTACGGTGGTTGGCTGTTTCTGTGCTTTGTAGAGTGCGGAAATCCGGCTTCAAAGAATGTCGCCTTGTCCTGGGCACCCATGCGGTGTGGGTTTTCTGGTACTCATGGTGGAAAGCAGGTGTTTGCTTAAGGGATGTTTTATTAAAATTGGGCAGTAGGTAAAATATAAAAACATTGGTAGTTTTAATATGCAACTCTGGGAACGTCCCAACTTCGTTAACAGGAGTGCATCCACGTTGGGTGTCTAAACAAAGTCTAAGACAGTATAGGCAGTTTTGATATTTTCTATGTGGGCTAAGTTTGTATCTTCAGAAATTTCGGTTCAGCTAGGAGTGGTAAGATTTGAGAGTATTGTACACTGAAAAGTGTGGGGCTGAGAAAAAAAAATCAACAGAAAAGATGCTTTTCTTCATGGCCGCCAAACCACATGAAATCAAGAAAATTTAGGATGTTAATTTGATTGTCATCGTTATTATATTACTACCACCACCACCTCCACCTCCACCACCTCCACCACCACTACCTCCACCACCTCCACCATCACCACCATCACCAGCAGCAGCAGTTTTTTTCTTCTTTAATTTTTGAGACAGGGTTTCTCTGTGTAGCTCTGTCTGCCTTGGAATTCACTCTGTTGACCAGGCAGGCCCCGAGCTCATATTCCCCTGCCTCTGCCTCCTGAGTGCTGGGATTAAAGGCCTACCCCACCATAAAGAGGAGATCTCATCTTTATTTTAAAGATAAGGGTTTCTGTGGGTAAGCAAGTGAAAAAGAGTCATATACTATTGGAGGTTGGTTAAAACTCACTGGAGGAAGAAAAAACATCTGAGGCTTGAAAAAAAGTAATCTGAAAACAACATGTGTCAGGCACTGTTCTGTGTTCTTGAATTTATAGGTATGAATAATTTAAATGTACATGAATGAGTGTTTGTGCACCATGTGCCCAAGATGGCTAGAAGTGGGTGCTGGATCCCCTGAAACTGGGTTTAAGGCAATAGTGAGCCACCATATGTGTGCTGGGAATGGGTCCCAGGTGCTCTGGAAAAGCAGGCAAGTACTCTTAATGAAAGAATGAGGGGTTCTTTGCTCATTTTGTTGGAGTTTGCTCTCATTGAGGAGGATGAGATGAGGTGGGAATTACTGTAGGGATTTGAGCTAAGAACAGTCAAGATCTGAGTTAAATTTAAAAACAATGAATATAGATGTTTGATTAAAACTAGTGTCAAGGGAAACTAGTAAGGAGGCTGCTACAGCTATTCAGTTTGCGGATGACATGGTTTGGATTAGTGGTCTGGGCTGTGAAAAGTAGTTAGGTTCTGTGTATGGTTTTGCAGGTTTAAGGTCTACCCTTAAACAATTATAATTTTAATTTTTGTTTGACCAAAAATGTGACTATAGGCAATATTAAAAATACTGAAGGTGGGAGCTAGAAGTATACTGCTTTTACAGAGGACCAGAGTTCAGTGCTCACTACCTATTTGGGTGGCTCATACCTCATGTAACTCCAGTTCCAGGGTATCCATACATGAAGACATGCATATACTTAAAAATAACTCTGTAAGAAAAATTTATTAAAATTAAAACCAACAAAAAAAAAAGAAAAAAAAAAAAGAAAAAAGAAAAAAAAAAAGCCGGGTGGTGGTGGCGCACGCTTTAATCCGAGGACTTGGGAGGCAGAGGCAGGCGGATTTCTGAGTTAGAGGCCTGATAGGATGGATTGCTAGTCTAATGTTTTAGTATGGCACACTGGAACTTTCTTAAATTTATATGTCTCCACCCGGGTCTTGTATCAAGCCGCTTAAAGAAAGTAAGAGAAAAAAATCTTGACTTTGAAATGTCATGACCCTACAATCCCAGAAACCACTTTGGAACATCCATTCTCTACCCTCCTTGGGATTTATTTTTCGCTTCCGGTGCCTGGACTGCAACGTGATAGGTTATTTCTCAGCCGGCGAAATGAGCCAATCCAAGCCAGAATAGAATATATGAAAGGCAGGTTTACTGGGAAACTGCCCTTGAGGGACTTCCCTGGCCTCAAGGACTGAGGCCCGGCAAATCGAGGGGTGGCCGGGAGAGAGGAAGAAAATGAGGACGAGTCTGCTTTGATATGTAAAATATGTCCTGGACTACTAAAACTACGTTCTTGCTCCATATAGGTGTTTAAAATGACAAAGCCAGCAGTGATGTAACAGTAATTACAAGTCATATAGCCTCTGAAATCTGCATTGTAAAGGCTTACCTAACAATTTCCGTAAATCTCTATGAAATTTCTCCTAATCCCGGACCTTATAGTCTGCTGCCTCGCCAGAGAAATACTAAAGGACTGCAAGAGCTAAATTTTATACAAAGACAACCTACATGTGTGTACTATATCCATTGTATCACTGCATAAGACAAAGTACCTAAAAAAGCCTCCAATTAGAATTATGGCTCGGTGTTGTAACACACTTAACATGGGTTTGCCATAAAATAGGTGAAAACCACCTCGGTTACTAGGCTCTCATATGAACAAGTAGTGGCTCTGAAAAGAGCCTTTGGGCTTTGAAAAAGGAAAGCACTTAGTTCATTGGTTTACTTTCCCTTGGGCTTGTGGTGGCTGCTCTCGGTCTTCTTGGGCAACAGCACGGCTTGGATGTTGGGCAGGACGCCGCCCTGCGCGATGGTGACTCGGCCCAGCAGTTTGTTGAGCTCCTCGTCGTTGCGGATGGCGAGCTGCAGGTGGCGCGGGATGATGCGCGTCTTCTTGTTGTCGCGGGC
>NW_021604708.1:3267189-3269207 GCF_004785775.1 Grammomys surdaster | reverse complement strand
ATCGCGCAGGACTTCAAGACCGACCTGCGCTTCCAGAGCTCTGCGGTCATGGCTCTGCAAGAGGCCTGCGAGGCCTACCTTGTGGGTCTGTTTGAGGACACCAACCTGTGCGCTATCCACGCCAAGCGTGTCACCATCATGCCCAAGGACATTCAGCTGGCCCGCCGCATTCGCGGGGAGAGGGCATAAGGAGTTCTGTTATCCATGCAACCACTTTAAAGGCTCTTCTTAGAGCCACCCATCTTTCAAAAAAAGAGCTGTGGCGTATTTTCCCAATTTACATTTTAGTTGAAAGTGGTAGCCCTCAGCTTTGCAATCACTGATTTATAACAAGCATGCACAGATTTGTAAGCACAGTGTTTCGTGATGTCAAGTGTCGAAAACAGCGGTATGTATTTGTGTGTGTGTGTGTGTGTGTGTGTATACATTGTCTGAAAGGATTGTCTAAACAGTGAGGTTTTCCTCCGGATTCCTTTTCCTGATATCCTTTTCCTCTTCCATGGAAGTTGGACTCTTAGCGTAGGTTATGAACCCTTGATGCATGGCTACAGAAATCGGCCAAGTATTTACTGAAGTTTAAGAAAAAAAAAAACATAGTTGCAGATACTGTAGTTGTGAACTATTTCTGAAGGGCAACCAATAATGTAAAAAAGGAATGTGGTTTCCCAGTCTTAAAATGGTAGTTTAGGGATTTAGCATTTACTTTACAGCTTGCCTAGAGTCTTACCCACTAATAGAGACCCCATATTCCCCTTTAATGAACTCATTCATAGCCCACATAGCCTAGGTGGCCTGCAACTCGCTTTGTAGATCAGGATAGTCTGTATCTGGGAGATCTGCCTGTTTCTCCCTCCTATAAACTGGGATAAAGGTGTATATGACTTGTCCTCCTTTGTGCCTTTTATTTTTGAGATTCTGAATCTTCATGTTTTTCTTTCATTACTTGTTTCAGTTGTCTTATTAATCATTACTTCAAGAAGACAGCAGCCACTTGGGCACTGGATTTGTTCTAGGTCATTGTGATCACAGTGATGTATGATATGGAAATTTGAGGGCTGGCTTTTAAGGAGCTGTCCTAGTGACAGTGTATGATGGATGGCAGTGTGATCTCTGGAGGCTGAAAACTTTTCTGAACAGTATTTATTCCATGGAGATCAGAGAAGACAAAGCTGGTAACTTTCACTTGTCTCCTTTCTACACTTTCACCTTTCTTCACTCTACAGGGCCTTCTGAATTTATTCTATAAGTATCCAGAATACATTATTTCTTTGTAAAGAGCCAAGGATCTGCTTTTCCGCAAAGCATTTTTGTTTTTAAATACTTAATAGACTCGATGAACAAATGAACAACTGAGTCTCGCTCTGCATTGCACTAGGAACTGGACTAGTGAGAGGTTCAGTGAGAAATTTTCACACAACATATATTCAGGATCTATATCTACTTATGTATCTATGTACGTATGTATGTATGTATGTATCTATCTATCTATTATCTATCTATCTATCTATCTATCTATCTATCTATCTATCTATGGTCTCTCTGTGTAGCTCTGAATGATGGGATTAAAGGTGTGTAGTGCAACAACATGCAGTAGATCCAGAATCTTAATATTGCCCCTGAACTCCAGTTAGCTTATCAAGCCTGAGTGGTAGTGATGCCCTGATGCAGATGTTAAAAGTTTATGTGTACACATAAAATGTGCTTTTTTGAAAAACTACAGGTGGCTTGCTGCAATGTTTATTGCTCTTTGCTTTTAAAAACATTGATAGTGACAGTGATAATGATAAGATAAAAAGCAGCGAGGGAGTTGGAGTACCTTTGTCTGGCTGTGCCAATGTGTGCCCTTGAGAAATAATACCATGTAACAGATTTAGTGTAAGAGGTTTATTAGGGGAGGAGAGAGTGAGAGGCCTGCTCAGTGTGGGGAAAGAGGGAGAGCTAGAGGCAGACAGATGGGAAGAGAGATGGGGGGAGAGAGAGAGAGAGAGAGAGAGAGAGAGAGAGAGAGAGAGAGAGAG
>NW_021604708.1:3260365-3267179 GCF_004785775.1 Grammomys surdaster | reverse complement strand
GAGAGAGAGAGAGAGAGAGAGAGAGAGAGAGAGAGAGAGAGAGAGAGAATAGAGATCAAAGAATCACACCCAAGACAGCAGAGATATAGAGGTGGTCGGGGGCCCCTTTACCCACAATATCTAGCACACTTGGAGTACCTGGCAGTGGCAGGTGGTGATTTAAGGTCCTAGGTCCCTAAGGGCAGACTAGTGGGAACATTCTCTTCTCTTTTTGTAATTGAAAAAAATGACGAAGTAGGAAGGGATGCTGGTGAGGCAGGGAGAAGGGATTGCATTCTTTATATGGCTTCCTGCCATCTTCCTGAAGGCAACAACACCTTTGGGGACCCAAGAAAACTGGGATGCTGGCCAAGTGCTGAGAGAACTGGTTGTTTCGCTCACTGTCCAGGCTCTGTGGGACCATCAGGAGCTAAGAGTGTACAGGCCTAGTTGAAGGCGACTGAACCAGCTGGGGATAGCCACTCTGAAGCTGTTCAGGATGCAGATTTTGAGGCAACACCTGGACTTGGCAGGATACAGAAACATATCTGTATCTTTATCTATATCTGTGGGGGCAGAAGATAAAGCTAAGGAGTCTAGGGCAAAACCCTTTTTTTCCGTTAAGTGTACATTTGAAACTTTTAGGCTCAGGGTCCTGGTAGTTGGAGGAGGGGAGTCCCAAGACCAGGGAAATGGGGAAGGATCCCACCCTCAGAAATAGGGAATAGGCGGGGGACCTTACACTGCTGACTGACAGGGGTACTTAACTGGAGTCTATTTGACTCATGAGAGGTGGATTCAAGTTGATCCCCTAAATCTTTTTTTTTTTTGGTTTTTCAAGACAGGGTTTCTCTGTGTAGCCTTGGCTGTCCTGGAACTCATTCTGTAGACCAAGCTGGCCTCGAACTCAGAAATCCACCTGCCTCTGCCTCCCAAGTGCTGGGATTAAAAGCATGTGCCACCACTGCCCAGCAATTCCCTGAATCTTAAAAGATTCCTTTTTTAGATTTGCAAAGAGAAAAGTCTTATACATTACCATTGCTTATAATCTGTACTGAAACTCACATTGTAGAAAAGGAAGTAGAATCACATCTTTGTGTCATAGTGGGAGTTTCGGAAACAGTTTTTGGTTAAAAGCATCAAGACTCTTTAAGGAAAGCTTAGGGAAAGACAGAAACCTTTATTTGAGCAGAGGGAACCAAAGCTCACTTGCTCTTTTATTTTCAATATGTACACAGACTGTGAAAGTGCAGTTTCTTCCCTCCATCCGGAAGACTAGAGTATACAGATGAGACAGATGTTTTAGCACAGGTACCTTTAAGTCTATACCTAGAAGACAATCAAATGAAATTGAGCTTGTGACTATGAAAATAACAGTAGTGCTTTGCCATAGCTAGACTAATAGTTTACCAGAATTCCACTGACTAATGTTAAAACTCTGAATTTTGAAGCCTTCTGTAGCCTAGTGAAGCAAAGAAATCTGAAGCATTTTCCAGTCTATTTATATACCTTAATTTACTTTCTTTATCACTGCTTAAGCCTCAACCTTTGTAAATTGCATTTACTAGTCTTAAGTTGTAGCTTGAATGTACATATCTTAAAACACCTCCTTAGATCCTAAACACTTTCTTAGACAACCTGAGCTTTCATATCCTCAAACCTTACATAAACTTTACACCTTTTCCTGATGCAACTATTTATCACAGGTGGTTGACTACTGGGCCCAGCTGCTGTAAAGTGGGTTCCTTGAAATGAAGGAACAGTAGAAAGTTACATTGAAATCTGTTTTGTGAGTTTCTCCTCTGAGACTGGTAACAAGGCAAACTGTATCTAGACAGAGACAGTAGCAGTTCTAGGAGAGTGAGGCCCGTGGCCTGATTTTTACACATGAAGAGAACTGAGAAGGCAGCTAAAACCTGGCTGCTGCTGTTAAAACTGATTAATCCATTACTAGCCTAGTGTGTCAGCCCCCTTCAGAGACGTGGGAAGGATGAAGTTCACTTGAGTAAACTAGAAGTACAGACCAAACAGCTTCTGAATTTATTAAAAATGACAGAGACTTATTCTGATACCTGGAATGCCAGGTTCCTCTGTGGTAGGTGGAGAGCAGCAAGAGTTTTTGACCCAGAAGATCCAACGGACTTTGCTGTGGAGTAGGAACTCAGGCGAATTCTCCTACCTTGTCTAGTAAATCAAGGCAATCAATTCTCCAATGTGCTATTTGTCCACAGTTTGGACACTGTACTGTCAGCTGTTGAACTATAGGGTAATTTTTGTTCCATGGCCAGCCTTGCTACATTTAAAGCAAGCTACAGATAGACATCCTTCTGTATCCATCATCTTTGGAGTTGATTAGGGGAACTGCCAGGAACTGGTGTGTCTCTCTATCATGAAAAGCTTTTTTTTTTTTTTTTTAAAAAAAATTAAAACTCCTTAAATGCCATATTCTAAGAGATCTCTGAAGACTACCTATCTGAAGTATATATAAATAGTCAAACTTTGCTTGTTTCTAGTTACTTGTTTTAGGCTTAATTAAACACACACAGGAGTCTAAGTAAAGCTATTCCTGTAATTCATTGCATTAGTACTTAGCATGACTACCAGTATAGTTCTGAACACATTAAAAGATTTGTTTTGGATTTCTTAATTATTCTAAGAGTTTACAATGATTTAGCAGCTTTCTTAAAACTAGGACTTTAGGTTTAGCTCTAAAAATCACAATTTTGTATTGAAGCTCTTCTGGTATCAAAATAAAGCTTTTAATCATAGATACATTCCACCAAGAGAATTACAATTTTACTGATTCTTTTATAGTGCACCATTATAGGCCATTGTAGTTTTTATGGCATTGCTTAGTTCATTATCCAAATAGCTAAAGCTTAAAAGGTAAACAAGCTAGACAATTATTACATAGTGAACATGAGCGGACCTTAGAAATGTCTAAATCTTGATTATTAAATATAGCTTATTTATGAAATATATATCATGTGGTCATCTTAAAATGGTGAAGTCACATGGCTTGTACATTTAAACCTTAGTAAAGATGGTTGGTGGCCATATGGCCATTTTCATCCTGGTAAGGTCACCAGCCAAGATGGAATCACATAGTTGCTATTTAAAAATTTGTTTTTCTAATGTATATGTATTCCTAATATACTATATATAATTATATATTGTATAGGGGAATTTTCTAATACATTTCTAAAATACTCCATTCATACACACACACACACACACACACACACACAT
Organism: Grammomys surdaster; assembly: GCF_004785775.1. Lineage (NCBI taxonomy): Eukaryota > Metazoa > Chordata > Mammalia > Rodentia > Muridae > Grammomys > Grammomys surdaster. The sequence goes on along the minus strand of NW_021604708.1, from coordinate 3,263,951 downwards.
TTGAATCCAAGTTACATGTACATATACACAACTTTTAAAAAGTGAATCTAAAGTCTCGTTCAAGGTCGCTTCTACTGACTTGTCTATTTAATCCTTAAACAAAAATACCATACCCAGGCTATTTGAAGTTTCAGTTTTAAACACTCGACTTAAAATATTGAGAAATAATGGCTATTGGCAAACCATGCAGATTTACTTCCTTTAGTTGAGTAAATTAATCTCTTAGGTGTTTGTTCTTTTGAGACTCAAGGACTAGACCTAGGTATCATAGGGTTATTAGGACCCTTGTGTTTTAAGTTCAAACAATATTTAAGTGGACTACAGAGAATTCACTGCTGATGGGCAGTGTCTATGTGATTAGCTGAACCATAATTACTTGCACACAGTCCTGCAGATGTGAAATCAGCTATTTCCCTTTGATTAGTAAATCAGCATAAGAGCTCTAATTTTGAAGTCTTGAGTGGCTCTGAAAAGAGCCTTTGGATTTGCTGTGAGCTCTGCGCGCTCACTTGGAGCTGGTGTACTTAGTGACGGCCTTGGTGCCCTCGGACACGGCGTGCTTGGCCAGCTCCCCAGGCAGCAGTAGGCGCACGGCCGTCTGGATCTCCCGGGACGTGATGGTCGAGCGCTTGTTGTAATGCGCCAGGCGCGACGCCTCGCCCGCAATGCGCTCGAAGATGTCGTTGACGAACGAGTTCATGATGCCCATGGCCTTGGAGGAGATGCCGGTGTCGGGGTGCACTTGCTTCAGCACCTTGTACACGTACACCGAGTAGCTCTCCTTGCGGCTGCGCTTGCGCTTCTTGCCGTCCTTCTTCTGCGCCTTAGTCACGGCCTTCTTGGAGCCCTTCTTCGGGGCGGGAGCGGACTTCGCGGGCTCAGGCATAGTGAACACAGAATGAAGCCAGACGAAGAAAAGAGATATTAAGAAGAGGTATCTTCTCCCTTTCCTGTTCTTTAAATAAAGCTGTGGCTGTCCTTGTCAGAGAGTCTGTAAACGTCATGCACTAACTGTCCAATCAAAGGAAGCACATTCGCTCAGTGGTTAGTTGAATGTATATTATGAAGGATAAGCCGGCTGAAGGTTACAGAAGGTCTATTCAAATGAAGTCTCATCTTTCTTTGTTCTGATTGGCTAAACTCATTATGAAAACTAGAGGAAATAAAGTTTTTTTAGGAACTAGTTGGTACGTTGATACTGGACTAAAGGCAAAGTCATTTTTCTTTTAAAAGTTATTTCATCAGTAGTATCAATAAATTCTGTCCACCTATATACGAAATTTATATTTAAATTCTAGCTTCATGTAAAGTTGGTTTCCTGTTTTAAAATAGTCTATGAAGAAGGATGCAGAATGGAAGACTTAACATACTATTATTCTCTTACAGGTGAAGTAATTATTGTACAGTCCAGTTAAACTGGGCATGCTTTTCATTTGGCTCAAGAGTCCTTAGAGTTGCTGCCGCGCTGCAACAGTAGTTCAAATTCAATGAATCCTGTACATAGTTGCTGGAAATCATGCTAGTGTTTTTCTGAAGATAATTAGGTTTACTCATGCTAAGAAATTTCTAAAGCTCATGAACTGATTAAAAGATGTACAAACTTGTGCGTGCCTGTTCGATTTCATTTCGGTCCGGATAGTAAACTGCTCCCTTTCATCTCAAACACAATTTAAGGGAAAAGACAAAACTCAGTTCGGGTAACAAAGTTCAACAAGTAACCCTTAGAACCGCTCTGGCATTGCCAAAATCTACATAGTATCTCTTACTAGATTTTTTTAAAAGCAAAATGTAACAATTAAGGTGCTTAAGGCAACAATGTCGCTGAGAAAGCAATATTTAACGAAAAACTGTGAGCCAGGTAATAAAGCAGATTTCTATTGGTCACAAATTTAAAGTTGAGACCAATTATCCAATTGCTAACTACTTCCGCATACATCATCCGCATAAGGCGCTTGAAGATTTCAACCAATCAGGCACATCTGGCCTCTATAAATAAGAGCCCACAGCCCTTTCTCTTCCATTTCTTGTTCCTTTCTAGTTATGGCTCGTACTAAGCAGACAGCTCGCAAGTCCACCGGCGGCAAGGCCCCGCGCAAACAGCTGGCCACCAAGGCTGCTCGCAAGAGCGCCCCGGCCACCGGTGGCGTGAAGAAGCCCCACCGCTACCGCCCCGGCACCGTGGCTCTGCGCGAGATCCGGCGCTACCAGAAGTCGACCGAGCTGCTGATCCGCAAGCTGCCGTTCCAACGCCTGGTGCGCGAGATCGCGCAGGACTTCAAGACCGATCTGCGCTTCCAGAGCTCTGCGGTGATGGCTCTGCAGGAGGCGAGCGAGGCCTACCTTGTGGGTCTGTTTGAGGACACCAACCTGTGCGCCATCCATGCCAAGCGTGTCACCATCATGCCCAAGGACATCCAGCTGGCCCGCCGCATCCGTGGAGAGAGAGCTTAATTTTCCTTGAAAGACGACGAACCCAAAGGCTCTTTTCAGAGCCACCTACACCTTTCTATGAAAAGTGCTGTCTCATAGGTTTGGCTCCATGGCTAAAGAGGTGGTGAAAATACACTATGGATCCTTACTTGATCATTGTTACAATGCCCAACTTCTATTTTTAGCCTTGTGATATAAGGGAGGTAGTGTTGCTTAAGTGTTAGCTCTCTCCCCTGAATACTGGTCTGTACTCGACTGAGTCCCCTTTTGTTAACTCTGGTCTTCACTTCATCGAAATTTGCTGTTAATTTGGCATGTCTATGATCTTAGAGGTTGAGAGGTAGGAGCCAGGAGCAAGGTGAACAAAATTGCCAATTGAGAGATACTTTGTCTTAAAAAGAAACAATATAACTCAAATAGTTGATGGGTGAGGTCCTGAGTCATCTGGGCCATGGAAAAAAGAAAACAACTGTCAGGTAGTCTTGAAGATGCCTTGTATCCGTGGCATATAGTTCAAGTTTAAAACAGACTTAAACGATACCTTAGCCAGATAAAATAGCTCTTAAGGATAGTGAGAAATGGCTCTTAAGGATAGTGAGATTTAACAGAGAAAAGAGATGATTTGGACAGCATATTTTTTTCTTTGTTTTTGTGTTAAAATCTTGTTTTCAGTCATGTGAAAATTATGTGGAAAATATCATTCTTCGGAGGCTCATTCAAGTATTCAGGGATAAAATTTCATGATGTCTGTCTGAAATTTACTTTCAAATGCTTCAGACATGGTTGCACGTGTGCACGAGTGTGCCCATACCTCCCCACACCTACATCTCCTCCCACCCCCACAGTCCAGTCGTACTTAGGTGGTAGAGGATACATTTTATTTATTTTCGAGACAGAGTTTCTCTGTATAGCCCTGGCTGTCCTGGAACTCACTCTGTAGACCAGGCTGGCTTCGAACTCAGAAATCTGTCTGCCTCTGTCTCACAAGTGCTGGGATTAAAGGCGTGTGCCACCACTGCCTGGCTTATTCATTATTTTTATTCAAAAATTTGAGGCAACTTAAGTGGATGACAAAATTGTGTGTTAGAAACTCTTTAGAGCAAAGAGAGAGAGAGAGAGAGAGAGAGAGAGAGAGAGAGAGAGAGAGAGAGAGAGA
>NW_021604708.1:3246747-3260355 GCF_004785775.1 Grammomys surdaster | reverse complement strand
AGAGAGAGAGAGAGAGAGAGAGAGAGAGAGAGAGAGAGAGAGAGAGATATCCTTTGAACAGGTAAGTATAAAATCTGTGGGAGAAGCTAGAAGCTTCATGATTCACTGCTCCAAGGCCTTGCCCTGGGTCTTGAATTTGAAGTCAGGTGGAGTTGGTGGATCTATTAAAGGCATTTCAGACAACATTATCATAGGCCAGCAGAGAAGCCAGGTTAAGATCTAACAAGGGACAGTAAACAGTTTAATACTATAGAGAGGGAGAACAGGAATGTGAGGGCAGGCCTGGCAGTATTGAACAAAGAGACTTCAATATAAACTGAGTGTAGAGAGCATGTAAAGAAGAAATAAGAACAGGACTAAGTTGGATATTATGGTGAGGAGCAGCTAGGTTATGTTAGTTATGTGTGGTAAATAAAAATAAAGCATTATGTAATAATGTAATGTCAAAGTATATTTGGCTAAAATGTAATTGCCTTTTGTAGCTAATAAAAACAGACTTTCAGTAGGAAGGCAGACAGACACCTTGAGACTGTATCCGTAAAAACCATTGTGTTTTATTTTTTAACCAAAACAATTATTTGATGTTTTGGCTGCATGCATTAAATTAAAATTTAAAAAAAACAACAACAACAACAGCAGCAGCAGCAAGCAGCAGCAGCAGCAGCAAAAACAAATTGCAAGCCTTGCATGAGAGCCTTTTTGCCACTTGCTTTTGAGTTAGGTGCCATTGTAAACTAATACTTGCCATTATACTAAGTAAACCTTAAAAGCAAACAGTATCTTTAATTTTACACCAGATACATCCTAGTAAGGTGTGAAATGACCCAGAAGTGTCAAAGCTGCTGGTTACTAAGTTCAAAAACTTAGACACCAGACACTTCAGATACTAACACCCAGAATAGATGACAGGGACCACCATCATTTCACTCATTACTTGTTGCCTGTCCGTCCTGTTTGCCTTATCAGACCCAGAGTAAACTAAATGTACCTAATACTTTCAGATTTTCTTCTTGTACTGTGCCCTTGTCCAGGCTCATGGGGAAGAGACTGAGTTTTACCACACTGTACAGAATTTATAAATAATAATATTGATGTATCAAACATAACAGTGCATGTTATGTCTAGAATGTGGACTCAGACAAAAGCTTCAATCAGAGAAGCAAGGGATTTGTTTGGGGTCAGCTTGTTGCTTAGAACTGAAGTTGAGATTTTCTGAAAGAAAGCTCTTTCTAGTAAGTCTGATTAGGTGGCGAATTGTTCACAGATTATGTTTAAACTCTACTAGGCTAAAAGGATTTTAAAAAGTATTTTTTCCCCAAAGCTAAGGTTTGATCAAAACCTAATTGTTATATTGCAGGCCACAGATATTTAGAGGGAAGGCAATTTTGTCTTTATGATTTTAGTTTTCTTTGTCCTGAGTACTTACTGTGTGTTAGGTTTTATAATTGGCACTGGCAGCACTTGGTTCAGGTAGAAAGGTGAAGGTTGAAAAGACTTTACATTCTTATGAGAGTAGACAAACCACACATGTACGGATGGAAATTTCATTTGGAAGAAAAATGTGTTGTTCAGTCTAGTTAGGAGTATAATTCATGGTTAGGGATGAGGTGGTGGAGGCAAGACAGATGTCAGATAAAGCACAGGAATTTGGGTTTTATTTTACTTTTGTACAAAAAGATGAAAAAAAAAACTAAATTGCTTAAAAAAAACTGCAGGGGAAAAGAGATAACTCATCATTAAAATAATTTGAGAAGGAACCAGAATCTCCCAACACCTACGAATGGCTAACGGAAGTTGAGATGGGATGGTCCTGAGTCATCTGGGCCATGGAAAAAAGAAAACAGAACTGTCAGGTAGTCTTGAAGATGCCTTGTAGCTCTCCTAGACGCTGGAGGGAGGGGCAAGGCTACAGAGAGCAGCTTCTCCTGGATGCTGTGAAGGCAGGAAACTGACTCTTTTCAAGCTTCCAGAAGCCCACAGTCCTGTTGACACTTGGAAGTTAGTAAAAGTGACACATTTTAGATTCAAACTTTCAAAGCTGTATGATAATAAATCTGAGGTTTGGAGTGGGGGAAAAAAACCCAGAAAGCAAACAGAAGGAGAAAAACTGGAATGTGTCAGTAAGCGAGCAAACTTGACATTGCTAAGTTAGGAGTAGCAAATAGGGTTACTAGTGTGTTTTTGGACCCATCAATTTGACTGCTGGAGTGGTTTATTGAGAACTCATGTGTAGCAGCAGCTGTAAATTTGGATTGGAAGCAAAGAAGTCATTTAGTAGTTGAATCTATCTCAATATGGAAAGCCTGGCTCACAGTAGGGTTAACAAGGCTAAGTTGGTAAGTAATAAGGGAACTTGGAAATTATGAACCAGTCTGTTAACTCATGTAAATTTTCACTCTGGAGTAACCTTGTCAGGAAGAGCTGGCCGCCTTGACCTTTAGCCCAGAAATGAAAAGGCTATCGTCAAGGATACAGGGGAAAGGACACACAGGTTAGCAAAACAACAGCTCTTTAGCCTTAAATGTAAATTTGTTCTGCTCTCCAAAGGAACCTTTGCCTACTTTTACACTTTTAAGGGAGTAAGCCTCCGAAGCATTGGGAGATAAAAGTTGCCTGAGTTTGCTGTGTAAAGACTAATTACTACAAAGTGCTAGGAAAGCACTTCCACAGCCATTTAATTGTCTCTGCTGTCAATTTGGGCTTTAGGCACAGTAATTCTTACTAGGGTCGAGAAATGCAAACAGCTTTTTATGATAAAGTGGGTGGCCCTAAAAAGGGCCTTTTTATACAAAGTTCTGAACCTATTCAGCTCAGCCGCCGAAGCCGTAGAGGGTGCGGCCCTGGCGCTTGAGCGCGTAGACCACGTCCATGGCGGTGACGGTCTTGCGCTTGGCGTGCTCCGTGTAGGTGACGGCGTCGCGGATGACGTTCTCCAGGAACACCTTCAGCACACCGCGGGTCTCCTCGTAGATGAGGCCGGAGATGCGCTTCACTCCTCCGCGCCGGGCCAGGCGGCGGATGGCGGGCTTGGTGATGCCCTGGATGTTATCGCGAAGGACTTTGCGGTGGCGCTTGGCGCCGCCTTTACCGAGACCCTTCCCGCCTTTACCCCGACCAGACATAGTTACGAACAGTAAGAGCTGGAATTCCTCAAGCGCCCTCTACTGCTGTTTTATATATGAAGATTGCGGACCTTTTAGAGGACTGAAAAGGCGCGGGCGGGAAGGTGCTTCTGTATCCGCCCCTCTATGTTACTGGCTGACTCCTATTGCCTGGCGGAAGGCACAGTCCCTGTTGAGAGGGGAATATGAGTTTTCCGCTTTTCTCTTGGGTTTCTTAGTCACTAGTTTGTGTCCTTCAGGAACGTACTTGTAGGTTCTGACAGCAGATAATTTATAACTCTCCAAGCCACTCATCATCTGTAAAAAGGAGGTTGTAGCCATACACTTATCTACAAAATGGATACAGTACAGTAAGATTGTTTTTTTTTAAGCGGAAGATTTACAAAAATGTAAAGTCTAAAATTTTGCAAGCATTATTAAATCTCACTTATGAAGCTCTTTGGATTTCTCAGAGGCATGCACACAGGTCTGTTTTCCAATCTCTACAAAGGGCGCTAGTGTTGATTGAATTTATACTGTTTCCCATCTTACAGGATGCTGTTTGAACTGGAAAGATGGAGACTTGCTCAGGGTTGAAGATCTAATCTTTTAAATAAATGCTATTGATGTTGGGGAGGAGTCTCTGTCTCATGGCCTTGCTAGCCGCTGTTTTCTTTTTAGCTTCTGTTTGAGCTCCATCCTTGTCTTAGAGAGAGGTCATCTTGAAGATGTGCTTTGGCTAGTGCTTGTGTGAGACCTTTCTATGGTAATGGCAGAGTAAAAAATTAAAAGTAACTTCCAAGTACTTAAGATGTGCTTGGTTTTTAGCTTGTCCCAATTAACCCACAGAACTTTCCTATGCTTCTTTCCAGAAAATCACCAGTTTTCACCCCCATTCACTCTATAAATAGCAGAATGCCAAAACTAGTGTGAGAACAGTGGGCTTAAATAGCACAGTGGATTCCTCTCCCCGACATAAGGAACTCAAGGGCCACTTTAGACGAAACTAAATTCAGGCTGAGGGGTGTGACATGACATCACCTCGGAATATTCCTAACTGCTGTCTAGTATCCCAGTGAAGCAGCCATATATCCCAGTTACATTGACCTTTCCCTGAAACCTGTTAAACATGGTTTCAGTTATCTAGATTGTGGATGGGTATGTACTGCAGACTGGAGAACAGGCCTTTTTAAAAACAGGGAGGACTTAGAATATTCCTCAAGTATGCATGATGCTATTTAGCTTCCACACACAATTAAAAGATGTTATAGAGGGGTGAGAGAAAGTGGGGGGGGGGGTAAATATTTAGAAATGCCCATTTTAGAAAATGAAATTAATACATACTGTTTGTGCTCGAATGTGAGTTTCAAGGTGCCAGTATCTTCACGTAATGTCAACAGAAACGGATATAAAATTGAGAACTCTTAATTTTTCATACACATTTTGAACAGATTTGTCTTAAATTTGTCTTCTACCCCTTCTATTATTATTGTTTTCTTACTACTTACTATTTTCTACTAAAGTTGTCTTCTTCCCCATCTATATTTCTTTTCTTGCTACTTATCTTGTTAGTACTATTATTTTCCATGTGAAACAGGGTTTGGCTTCTTCTTCATGTAGCCATAGCTCACCTGGAACTTGCTCTGTAGACTGGCCTTAATTTCAGAGATCCCCTGCTTCTGCCTCCCAGGTACTCGGATTAAAGGCATGGACCACCACATCCAGGTTGATTTAAATTTTACACAACCACCTCTTCCTGTAGATTTGAAAGTCTCTAGGTAGTAGAATACTCAAGAATGTGTCCTATAGAACAACTTATGAGACTCTCGTCTCTCAGCTGTTACTATGGTAATGTGTGCATTTGTGTGTGTACATTTGTGTCTGTGTGTACGTGTGTGCTTACCTAACACAAAATTGAGAGAAGGTGACGCAGCCATAAGTTTCATTGTTCTCATATATCTTAGGGATTTTTATCACCTGTTTTTAATTTCTACAAAAATAGTGTAAGCCTGACTACAGAGAATAGTTTGCTGTTTTTCAGGATGTAATTATATTTTGGAGTCAAGACCCAAACCACTCTTGTGAAGTTAGCCTTCAACGTAATGAGTGGAAATGAGTGACGCTTCTTACGGTTTCAAGTTTGTAGGCCCACGGTTTATCGCTTTTTCAGAAACCTTATTCTTGCAGCAGTTACCATAATGATAAGCTGACTCTGAAAAGTTTAAGTACATCAGTGGTTACAACCTGTGAATTCTTTTGCTCATGACAGGCTGTATTATATATGTAATATATATATATATTAATGTCAGCAGCTATTATGGAAATAAAAAAAGATTTTCTTTCAAATTCGGCTTATTTTTAATATTGAAATTAAAATTATTTTAAAACAGGAAATATGCAGAAAATGCTATGATAAATGTTGGCCAGTGGAAACAGCTGCATAACAATGTCCTGAAACACACTGTGTAACACAGCTGTATAACAGTGTACTCTAAACACGGAATCAGTCAGGTTATATCTCAGTATTCTTCATCTCCCAGTTGCTAAACTTCTGTTCCTTCTTGACCTAGGTATCTTGTTTTTTTCTGTAAATGTGGGAGTTGGTCTACACTTCTCTACTGAATCTGAAAAAAACGTGCTTTGAGCTGTTGATCTATAAGGGGGATGGCACAGACTGATTCCTTCTCTAGAAAATGGCTAAATCACTAAAACATGAAAACCGAACGGGAATTACACACTGGTATCTCAAATACCTTAAAAAATCAATCGACCTTTTCTACAATAATCATTCTACCGGCACGCACTACTTTCCCATCTACTGCCAATTCCTACAGCTTGGTTCAGATAGCCCTGGGAGCTTGTGCTGTTGCTTTCGCGAAAAACGCAAATTTCCCTACATATTTCCGTGAAAACAAGTTATTCCATAGAGTCTTGAAAGGATAAGAATGTGCAGTACCATGTCCTGAAACAAAAGTTTGCTAATGACTGCGAGAGAAATAGTATTTTTAAGGAAAACCTTAAAGTTGTCCCAATTTTCGTCAAGTTTGAAAGAGAGTTGGGGCAATCAGAGAAGTTTCATGGTACCGATTTTCGACATAGCTGTACAAATTAAGGCAAGAATGTAGCCCACAGGCTCTCGGATCAGTTTCCCCCAAGTCCCTAATTACTTCGTGCCCATATTTCTTATATTTTTATTCTTTTTTGAGGGGCAACAAACACAGCTACAAGCCAAAGCTGAAGATCCTTTCTCTGGCAGCGCGGCGCACGGCGCACAGCGCAGGGAACCAATCACCACGCAGCTTCTCTCTATATAAACCCAGAGGCTGCAGCACTGGGAACAACCCTCTCTGACTGTGCTTACTTTTCGCTTTACTAGTAAAGCCTAAAACATGTCTGAGACCGCTCCGGCTGCGCCTGCTGCTCCTGCACCTGTGGAGAAGACACCTGTGAAGAAGAAGGCGAAGAAAACCGGCGCCGCTGCTGGGAAGCGCAAGGCGTCCGGACCCCCGGTGTCCGAGCTGATCACCAAGGCTGTGGCCGCCTCCAAGGAACGCAACGGCGTGTCCCTGGCTGCGCTCAAGAAGGCGCTGGCGGCCGTGGGATACGATGTGGAGAAGAACAACAGCCGCATCAAGCTCGGTCTGAAGAGCCTGGTGAGCAAGGGTATCCTGGTGCAGACCAAGGGCACCGGCGCCTCCGGCTCCTTCAAACTCAACAAGAAAGCGGCTTCCGGCGAGGCCAAACCCAAGACCAAGAAGGCAGGCGCGGCCAAGGCTAAGAAGCCTGCGAGCGCAGCCAAGAAGCCCAAGAAGGCGACCGGTGCCGCCACACCCAAAAAAGCGGCCAAGAAGACCCCGAAGAAGGCGAAGAAGCCCGCTGCGGCTGCCGGTGCCAAGAAAGTTTCCAAGAGCCCGAAGAAGGTGAAGTCTGCTAAGCCCAAGAAGGCAGCCAAGAGTCCAGCCAAGGCCAAGGCTCCCAAAGCTAAGGCTGCCAAGCCTAAGGCGTCTAAGCCCAAGGCCACCAAGGCAAAGAAGGCTGCCCCTCGCAAGAAGTAGAGTGGCGCGTCCTGCTTTGAAAATCTCAAACGGCTCTTTTCAGAGCCACCCACAGATATCATTCAAAAGAGCTGGGCTGAGCTGAGCTTTTTCTGGTTTCCTTACGCTGTGTCAGCTGATGCCGGCTATGGTCTGGAGCATAGTTAATTTTTTTTTTTTTTTCTGTGGGTGGCGTGGGTAAATGATTCTGGAGCTTCTGTAAGTCGTAAATTAGTAGGTTGCGTAGTTTTAAGGTTTTTTTTTTTTTCCAGCTACTGGCTGACGCTTCTCTGCTCTCTCTACGTAGGTATTATGTGCTGAGCTTATTGGCAAGTCCTCGTTTCTGGCACCTAGGCGTGGTGCACAGGGGTCTCTAGCAAGCCAACCCGACAATAGTGGCTACAGATTGAAGCCTGAGTTTTTTTTAACTTTTCCAATCGGTCTACAGACCGTGGTTTTGAGAATTAGCCAATCAAGCCGTCCTTTCACTCACGGGTGCGAAACGTAGCACCAATCAGAGACTGTGATATTAACTGGAACGCTGGCATTTTTGTGTCCCCGCCCCTTTGCTCACTTCAGAGCTCTGGAATTATGTCCTTTAGTCAGCCTGTCTTTAATTTTGTAATTTTTGTGTTTGTCGAGAAATTACAAGAGCTCCGATTTCCCAAATAGCCACCCTCGTTTAGGGGTGATACCATTGTCACTAAGTGTGGAAGCTTTTCTAAAATCCTGGTGCTTAAGTTTTAGTAAAGAAATCGAACACCATTGACAGTTCTGCACATTTCTTCCTCATACATTTTTCTGAGCCTATCTGTTCTCCCTTATTTGGTCAGTAGACCAGTACTACTAGGGTGAGAACGTGAAAGAAAAACCATTTTTGGAAGGTTTGCTTTGCAGCTTGACTTCCTAAATTTGGGCAAACAACAAACAAACCAAGCCAATCAATCAAAATACACTTCAGGAAGCTGATCCAAACTTGGTGGATGCATTTCTATTTCATTATTGAAAGTATTAAAGTTTGTGATATATATAGATTCTTTTGAGTGAGGGCTCATTTTCCTTTCATCCTGATGTAAGAAATCTGCAGATGTTTAATTGAGCTGGTAGGAAGAAATTACCTATCACTTTAAAAATTATATATAATATATAATATATATTATATATATTTTTAAAAAAAATTTTTATATATAAAATTTTATATATAGTTTTATATATATAGTGTGTGTATATATATACACAGATATATATATATATACACAGATATATATATATATATATAGTGTGTGTGTGTGTGTGTGTTTGTGTGTGTGTGTGTAGGTCAGAGGACAACCTGCAACAATCAGCTCTCTTCTATGTGTGTTGCAGGTCTGGAGGCAAGCACCTGTTATAAGCTATTACATCTGTATCCTCATAAGTCTACGTTTCAATCTAGCATTTTCTTCAGAGGATAGAGGGTAAAAAAGGATCTAATAGCCTAGACTGAAGACCTGAGTTGATTCCAGGGACACATATGATGGGAGAACACAGGCTCCTAAAAGATAGTTTTTGACTTCCACAGGCCAGTGCTTGTGTAATTCACCCCTTCCTTCACACCCACTCCAGATAAGGTAATGCTATATGATAGGCACTCAATTTGATTTTCATGTAATTTAAATAAATAATGTAAAGGACAGGCAGCTTCCTACTACATTTTGAAATGCCTATGACATCAGACGTATATGTGTAATAAGATGCTTGTAGAATACTCTGCAGTTATTGTGTCTCCAAATGATGTTCCTGTTATGTTCCTTCTATCTGCTGCTGTAGTTGATTATCTCATGGTGCTAAAGAATGCCCAATAAATACACAGGTCATATGTCATATGGTCATAGTCACTGCTTTTCTCATCCTACATGTCCTTAAAGCTCATTGCCTTAAGAATGTATGTTTAGCTTTACCACAGCCATTCCCATTGACTTCACAACAAAATGGAAGTTTTGGGATGGCGAGCAGGCCCCCGAGTTGGACAAGACCTGGTTTAAATGCCCATTGCCATGTTAATGCTATTTTATCCCAAGCAGATGCAGACTCATCTTTCTTGTTTCCCTCTATTCTGTCAATATATTTGCTTGAATTTACGAAATCCCATAAACTGAATTAGAATATTATCTAATATCGATCGGATACACACACACCACACACACACACACACACACACACACACACACACACACGTTCATGAACAAAACGGTATTTTTGTGACATTGAACTCTATGGTCTGATTTCTTACCATCTCCCTTACCTGCTGAATCATGCCACTTCAAATTTGGGGTGTCTACAAAATGTAAAAAGATCAATATGTGAAATGTCAATATTGCAATGTGTGGACAGATTAGAAAATGTAGGAAAATAACAAAATGGTATTTTTGAATTTTCTTGCATTTTTGATATTTCTGTGAGATGAAGCTGTTGGCTATTTTTGGATTATCTCTTTGCTTATCCACCACGGAGGGTCAATGTCATGTAAAAGACTATAATAACAAAAGATATGTTAACAAATGAAGCATTTTGTAGTTTTACATAGCAAAGGAGCTTTTGGACTCCAACCATGGGTAATTTAAACATTTTATTCTTCAGTAATAAAACACTGACAGTGTCATAATTATAGGGGAACTGAATATTCTTATATTCTAAGACCACATTTAAACTTCACTCTGTAGGAAGGAATATCCATACATACACTGCTCATTATTTATTTGTTTAGTTACCTACATTCTAGGTGTTATCACATGACTGGCTCAGGTGGAATGCTTCAGGCCTTTGGTATTTTTGAATCCTGAGTTAATAAGGAGAAAAGCACCGACATCATAAATATCAGAAAAAAGACTTGATATCTGATCAGAGGGGCAACACTAATCTTGGAAAGACTGACTGCTGTCTTAATTTCCCTACCCTGTACAACCAACCAGCTGGGTAAAGGTATGGTGGAGGACAAATCTCTAGAATGCTGTCTATCTTGCTGTCTTTTCACATCATTGTGACATTACAAACACAGGTTCAAGAGTCAATTTCTAGAAAAAAGTAAAAAGAAACAAGAAAGCAATGCTGTTTTAATTTTCTGCAAGTGCGAGACAGAGCTTGTTAAAACATGTACCACTGTGTAGAATTTAGATGATAGGAAATGCATATAATTTACTTCTGGTATTCTGTGTGAAGAAATGTAGCCAGATCTGTTCCCAATTCTTCTATGCCTGTGTGTTACATCCTTTGTCCTTGGTATGAACACAACTCTTTAAGTGGGAATGTTTCATTTTGATCCACTTTTGGACAAGGGAGTTTTGTAGAATTTTAAAAATCATAATCACCATCATTATGATTATTATTTGTTATTGCTAGCTGCAAGACTTGAAGAGGTTGTTGAAGATGAAAGTTTTAGTAGTTGTTGCTTTGGGGAAATAGTTAGGTCTGGTTTTCTTACATTGCCGAAGGGATATTCTAGTTTTTAAACCTTGCTTTGGGAGGAGGTGGAGAAAGCAGGGTGTTGAAGGTAACTTTTATTGCTGAAACTGTTTCAGAGACTTAGCTCATTATAATATTTTGAAGTTTAAAATTATTTTACTTTGAGCCAGGGTCAATCTCAATATGTATCCTAGGATGAATATATATGTAACTCCAGACATAGAGTTGGTTTTAACTACTAGAGACCCACCTGCCTTTGTTTACCAGTCATGGGGTTAAAGGCCTCATTTTCAATTTTGAGACAGATCTTTTCACTTATCTCTCAATAGACTCAAACTTGATATATAGCCAAGGATAATCTTCCATTTCTGGTCCTTTTTACTCAATTTCCCAAGTTTTGGGATTACAGGCATCTTTTACCTTGCATATCTTCTGAGACTTTCATTTTGGGGTTTTAAAAGAAAACTTATACTTGTAATCCTGAAATGACTATACAACATTCTGTATCTCTAACTCTATGTCACATAGATTGTCATCTTTTAGATAAAGTATCAGAGTGCATGTACTACCTGTGTGTATGTGCTGATGGACAGCCTAGGTATAGTTATTACTTTTCATAAATTTCAATGTGGGAGAAAATATTTGATATTGGAAGTACTTACCATGTCAGGCTTTTTTTTTTTTTTCAAATGAGAATCTCAACTTGCAGAGTGAATGCCTGAACTTTTTTTTTTTTTAAAAGATTTATTTACTTCTTCCATATGAGTACACTGTAGCTGTCTTCAGACACACCAGAAGAGGGCATTGGATCCCACTACAGATGGCTGTAAGCCACTATGTAGTTGCAAGGAATTGAACTTGACCTCCGTAATAGCAGTCAGTGCTCTTAACCCCTGAGCCATCTCTCTAGCCAAAAGCTTGAACTTTTAAAGATACGTTTTTACATTATTACATGTTGGAAATAAAGAATAAAGTATTATCAATAAAAGTAACTGAATTGGGTAGTATAACAGATACTTTAAAATGTCTTTATGTTATGAGTTGTTTGGGGTTTTAAGAGGTGTATATATATATTACAAGATTCACCTGAAATCTTAACTGAATTATTTCATGATTCATTCTAAAAGCATTTGAACATCAACTATTATTTTTATTGGATGTCTAGATTGGCATTAGATTTAGAAGAACTTGAAGTCTGGCATTATCCTCGATAGGGTCAGTTTCTGAGTCCTCCCTTCCACTTACTATAAGAAAAAAAAAAAAAAAAAGGAGGGAGGTATCAGGGTTTCTTTAAATCTCATTGGGAGAAATCTACTTCCTCTTTGCCAGAGGAATGAAATTGTGTTCTAACTCTGGCCTTGGGTAGAAAATGGCATTCTAATTTTGCCTAAAGTTTGGAACATTTCTTATTCATCACCCTGCTAGGAGACTCCTTCAGCCCCTTTCTTCCTCCCCACCCCCCAAAAAGCTCATTATCCTGAAGATGTGTTAAAGACCTGGGAAAAAATAATTATCGCCTTAATCGGATAATATACTTACATGCTGCAGGAGTTACTGTTGTATTTATTTACTAAACTCTAACTCAAAAAGGATAATTTTTCATCTTTCCCCTTTCTTCTCTACTTTTCTTTCTTTTTCCCCTCCCTCAAGACAGAGTCACACTGTGCAGTCCTGGCTTGACCTGAACTTGAACTTTCTATCTAGACTATTCCTGTTCCTCTGCTTGCCAAGGATGTGGTTGGTGGGCTGGGGGTATCTCAGAGGGGTGGATGAGTGGATAAAACTCATGTACGACCATGTTTCTCCCCCCCCCCCCCATTATTGGCCACAGATTATACTCCCAAACCTGCTTGAGTCTGATACTTCGGGATTCTGTTTTTTTTGAATTCCCTCCACTCACTTATAGCTGCTTGTCAACGCCAGTGGCCGAATCTGCTTTCTGGGACACTAATTAAAAGGGCATGGCTATTTCCTTCCTAGTATCAAATTTCTTCCTCGTTTGATATCAGTCAAGATTTACAAGCTTTCTTGCTATCTGTTTTTTTCCTTGTTAAAGTCTAAAAAATGGTTCTTGATCTTCCTTTTGAGTCTTTTTATAGATTTTTTTTTTTAAGGTCAGGAGTTTATGTAACTTGCAACAATAGGTTGATTAACTCAGATCTGCCTGCCTGTCTCCCAGGTGTTGGGATTATGTGTAAACTGCCACGCCCCACTAAATTCTTTAAGACCAAGGACCAATGGTAGTTTAATCTTTATGTTACATCTTCAAAAAACACTATTAAACTCGGCTAAGTAGTAGCACTGGCTTGTAATCCCAGTAGTCGGGAAAGTGATTTCGATGGTGTCCTCAACTAAATGCTAAACTGAGCCAGGCACAGGCCTGTAAATCCTAGGGCAGGAGGATCTGAGTTAGAAGCTAGAGACAAGGAGAAATCTGTTTTGAAAACAAAACTAGCCAAAATAAGATAAGAAAGTTGGAAGGCCAAGTCAAAATAACAAGTCTAAAAGGTTAAACATTGCTAAATAAAATGTTACAGCTTGACATTTATAACTGTGGTACATTGTAACATCACAATAAAGAAAGAAACAAGTGCTTGTTTAGGCTTACTACCTGTCCCAGTTCTAGTTGAAAGCAGATTCCGATGGAAGGTATCCTGAAAGTCTTGCTTCCAGGCATCTTAGACTGCTTGTGTCATTGATGCTTATCATGTTCACGAAAAGACAAGGTGCTCAAATTAGGAACACGGGGACGGACCCTGCCAACCAGTGTAGTACAGCAGTTTAGGTGGACAATGGAGGTGGCTCTTAAAAGAGCCTTTTTAGTTTACGTTGTGTAGAAAATGTACTTAAGCCCTCTCCCCGCGGATGCGGCGGGCCAGCTGGATGTCCTTGGGCATGATGGTGACACGCTTGGCGTGGATGGCGCACAGGTTGGTGTCCTCAAACAGACCCACAAGGTAGGCCTCGCTCGCTTCCTGCAGGGCCATAACCGCAGAGCTCTGGAAGCGCAGGTCGGTCTTGAAGTCCTGCGCGAT
>NW_021604708.1:3235089-3246347 GCF_004785775.1 Grammomys surdaster | reverse complement strand
CCTTGCCGCCGGTGGACTTGCGAGCGGTCTGCTTAGTACGAGCCATGGCAGATAAAGAGAAAACAGTAGACGGACGCTAGCCACGCGGCTATTTATGCTGGAAAGCCGCTGCTCTGATTGGATCCTGGCCAGCAGCATTTAGGCTTCCGTCGGAATTTGCGGAAGTGCATCTAGGTATTGACGATTGGCTGATTCTAGTAGTGCGATGTTTGATTGCTAAATAACCAACGGTAATTCCGCCCCCTTAAATAATAAGGCTCTAAACGGTCGTTTGTGAGACTCTTAAGCCCGGAGACATTTCACGGACGAACGTTACTCGTGTCGTCTTCCGGTTTGAATTTCATTCATTGTACACAAATCATGTTCCCGGAACAAATTACTCCAGAATTTTAGTTAAACCATTTCCCTGCCTCGGCCATTTTCCCGCTAGTTATTTCTCATATACATATCTGGAAATTACTAATGCAGCTTATCTGGCGGCGATTACCTGTCAGGAGCCATGCTGATTTCCAACTCCAGGTTCCCAGAGCCGTTCTCCACCTAGAAAAACTCTTCGGGCCTGTTATTTTCCACTTGTTATTGTCATAGATATGAGTATAGTTTTTTATGTTTAAAATGTAAATAAAATTTCGAGAGACCACGATCGCTTTGTTTTGTGTTTGAGCAGAGTGAGAAACTACCCCAAACCTCAATAAAGACGGCGGCGCGGTGTTTCTGAAGGTCCTTTGTGTTGTCTTGCGTTTCTTCTCTGGAGACCTGAGGCTGCGAGACAAATGATACTTTGTTCTTGCCCACATTATAGAACTTTCCTAATTTTCCGGCACAAACGGGATAGTGACAGCTTATTTTTAAATTAGTATATGGTCGGTTAATAGCAAGTATAAAAAGAATGGACAGGGTACAAAATTAACCTAGTGGTGGTCGAGCAACCTACACTATCCCTTGCAAAACAATCATTTCTTTCACCCTCCTCACAAGGTTTTAGAAATTTGGTCCAATCAGAGTTTAGATTGGTTACTCCTCGTTTGCATATTCCTGCAGCGAATAGTATTGTTGGGAAGAATCTCAGTACTTTCCTGTCATTTTACCAGGTCCAAAGTGAATATATATGATTTTTTTTTTCCCAAGCATCTTTCCATAGAGAGTGCTGGGAGACATGACTATCCTTATAGCACATCTTTTATGAGCTTTAAACTGGTAAATTGTAGTTGAGATATCAATGTTTATAACTTGCTAATAACCGCCAACATGTTTGTAAGTCCCAAAGTGAATATACATTATTGAAGTGTGACACTAATGTTAACCCACTATATTATCTAGTTTGCATAACAGGTTTAAAAAAAATTCAGTAGCTTTAAACTGAATAGATGCACTTTCTTCTAGTTTCTGCTCCTCTGGGTATGGCTTAACCAGGTCTTTGTGGGATTACAGTGAAAATGTGGACTATAGTTGAGGTTTCCTTGATATCCTATTGGAGAAGAATCATTCTGACATTCTAAATGAAGTAATTCAGATGGTATTTTGATTTATTTATTTTCTAAGAACTGTTATTGTAGTAGGTATAGGATAGGGTCCTAGATCTAGGAATAAAAACAGGAGGCAGTCACAGGGACTGGTTAATGTGTGTGTACGGGCTGGCCAGGTTGTCATATGTATGGGGAACTGAGCATCTCACATGTGGCCTTTCCTCCTTCTTCCTCTCATTCTAGCAGTCCCCAGGTAATAATTTTAAATTTCCTACCATATTATAGATATCTAGGTATGAGAGACACACAAACCAAAGATCATAAAATAGACTCTGTCTTTCTATAGTCCTTGTTATGTCTGTTTGTGAGCATCAGCTCATCAGAATCCTGCATTTGCGTTAAGGCTGATTTCCTCAGAAGCCTGGGTAGCCTGTCTTTGATCAGAATTCCATAACAGTCGTTTTGTTTTCTGGCAAGGTGTCAACTGGAGTCCCTAAAAGGCTTATCGATAGCAATAGAGAGTTGGTATTCCAAAGTCAGATGGTTATTGCATAAATAATTTTATATGCTAAATTATGTTGATTTTTATCTTCTTTGTTGAATTATACAAGTAAAAATAAGGCATGAATCCAGTTCACTTTAAGGCTATGGGTCATATAAGATTGAAACCTAGGAGGGTTGACTTAAGGAGAGATGTAGCATTCTAACTTTGTTAGGGACAAAAGTCAGAAGAAACTTTACTAATCTGAAAACAGGAATGTGTTGAGACAGGGGATATTTTGAGATGCTTTTAAATATTTTTCTGTCACAATCTTGTATAAAAACTACAGAGGGGAGATAGAAGATTGAATCCATCATGACCCAATTTCCTAATTTTTCAACTATGTTCTCTGTGATGATGATTCTCAAAAGAAAGATATACATCAATACATAGCACATGAATTAGGAGCCCTCAGAAATCAAGACCCATAGAGGACCTAACTGCACACTTGGAAAGATTCAGTTCAGATTAGGTCATAGTGCTTTTTATGTGTACTCTATATAGCTTGTAATACATTTTGTTTTCCCTTGATAAAAATGAAACACATCTCCTGCAGGCACAAGGTGGGGTGTTGGTTCCTGCTTGGAAGCAGGAGGAGACAGTGTAAGTGACTGTGACTTTCTGACAGCTGCTGTTCTGTTGTTTTTTTCTTTTTCTGTTTTTAAAGTATGTGTATGGGTGTTTTACCAGCACGTGTATACATTGTACTTCATGCACGCAATGGCCTTAGAGACCAGAAGCGGGCTTCAGATCCACTGGGACTAGAGATGGTTGTCAGCTACTAAGTCTGTTTCCGGACCCTAACCTGTCCTCTGAAAAAACAGTATGTGATCCTAAGTGCTGTGTCATCTCTACTTCCCCAACAGCTTTTATTTTTCTAGTGTCTAAATGTAGCTGTAAAAAAATATGTCCAAGTTTCCTATTTGGGCCTTTTACCAGGTCAGATTTGGTGAATTGCACTGCTGCACCCAACTGCAGACAACTGCACCCAAAATAGTCAAGTGCTTTGACACCCTACTATACAGGCTCAGTTAGAAATTCCCAGTTATGCCTACTTTACATACCACACTGAAGATAAAGAATATGGGCAGAAGTGAGAGGGGAGGGCTCAAGAAGCAAACAGCTTTTTACCCAGGACTTCCGGGACCAAACCTTAATGGCCTGAGTGTGAGGAGACAGATTGTGTGGCATGTTCTTGCTCATTTTTTTTTTAAATTAAACACATTCAATTTTATATGTGTGGGTGTTTTGGTTGCATGTATGTTCACTGGTTATATCCAGAGCTCAGTAGAAGCCAAAAGAAGGAGTCAAATTCCCTGAACTGGAGAGACAGACAGCTTTTAGCTATTGTGTCATTGCTGGGAATTTAACCTCAGACCTCCAGAAGAGCAGTCAGTGCCCTTGATCTTTCAGCCAACTGTCTAGTTCCTGTTCAGTCATCCTTTTTTATTGTGATTCTCGTCTACCCAGAACTGAAGCCATTGTCCACAGCAAGTTAATATGTATCTTGAATATTCAATTTGCTTAAAGTTTGTGGTCAAATGTATGAAATCATGTTGGTGTGTGTTTGAAATGCGTATCTGAAATTCATGCCTGCCCCTCAGACAGTGCTCTTAAATATACCAGGTATGTCAGTTTTCCTCGAAAATGAAGGTGACTATTTATTTGCTTACTAAGACAAGAGATGTGGCAGCAGGGACAACCATTAACATTTATATTCTTCAAATATGAAATGTCAGTAAGATGTGCATTATTTGAAATTTTGGAGTCACATCCCTTTCCCAAGTGTATTTTCTTCAGGAAGTACAAAGCTGATTCTTTTGAATAGACTGTCACCTTAACCCAGTGACCTTAATGGCCTCTGCATTTACATTTCATTGTGTAATCCAGGAGGTCCTTCATTTCCTCTTTCAGCCTTCTGTGTGGTAAGACTGAATGAAGTCCGAGTGAAGTGGACATTTTTGGTTTCTTTGGAAACAAACTCAGCTGTGTCATGTGATGTTTTTCTGGAAATTTTGGTGAGGGGATGTTTTGTTGAAGCAGACAGATGAGAGGCCATGTCTTAGTGTTTTACTCCTGTGAACAGATGCCATGACCAAGGCAAGTCTTATAAAGGATAACATTTAATGGAGGCTGGATTACAGGTTCAGAGGTTCAGTTCATTTACCTTAAGGTGGGAGCATGGCAGGATCCAGGCAGACAGAGTCAGGCAGAGCTGAGAGTTCTACAACTTCATCTGAAGGCTGCTAGCAGAATACTGGCTTCCAGGCAGCTAGGGTGAGGGTCTTAAAGCCCACATACACAGTGATACACCTATGCCAATAGGGCTACACCTTCTAATAGTGCCACTCCCTAGCCGGAGCATATACAAATCATCACAGGGCATGTGAAATTTTGCTGGAGTGGATGCTTGAGACAACCACACAGGGCATGTGAAATTTTGCTTGGAGTGGATGTTTGGAAAGAGTGTAAACGGAACTCCACAAACAATGAAAGGATGCTTCTGTAGTGTGATCCCATGCAATGCTTTGCTGGTCTTTGCTGGTCTTTGTTGGTCTTTGCTGGTCTTTATTTGTCTTCAGTTCATAGAGAGAAACTGCCAAAGAACTTCTCGAGATATTCTGACTAGTTCTTGCTGCTTCAGTTGACTCATGCTGATTTAGCTTTGAAGTTTCTGCTGGATGGTACCAGTGTTTTCCATTGGACTGGACTAATGAAGAGTAGAATCTCCCCAAAGAAATACTTCTTCTTCTTCTTCTTTTTTTCTATTGAATCTGTTTTAAAAATGTTCCGACATGCGAAGGTGCTATGCCAAAGGACAGCACACAGGAACTGCAGTCACCACCACAGGCATTAGCTGGCTACTGCCATCCCATGGAAGTCAGAGGAGAACAAGAATTCCACAGCTCACGGAGATTTCCAATATCAGTAATAAGTCAAATCAGCACAGAACACATCAGTGGGCAGCATCACAATGGGAAGAAATCTGATGTCTCCATGACAGAGCCATAAATACAAACTGACAGCAGGGAGCTGGCTGGTCCTGGATGGCTCACCATTTGGGAAACTCATGGTTAATTAATGACCACTGGAGAAGTTGAAGTGTACTGATTTCCAGGCACCATCCTCTACCCTGTCTCGTGTCCTTCTTATCTTGAGCACTCCGACAAGCATCAAGCAGTCTGTAATCGGAGAACAGATTACTGCAGTGTGCAGAGCAGGTCATCCTGTCTGATTAAGAACGTCCTCTGCAGTGGCATTCACAATGGATCAAATGTTTTCAGGCTTAGAGCTCAGCCACACGGGGCTCTTTCCCAACCTCCTTGCCCAGGAGGCAGCGATCACAGAGGACGCCACGACTCCCCTTGCACACAGTATAAGCCAAGGGGTCAGAGCGGAAGAGCAGCTCCCCGGGGCGCAGTGGAGCCACAGCGCGCAACCCATTTTCCCGGTCGGCAGTCGTGAATTTTTCCACCTTCAGTGCCTCCATCCTTCCTCAGATCCACACCTCAGACCAGAACGGCACCCCTCAGCTTGAGTCTTGTGTTTTCTGACTGCCCAAAGAACTACTTCTAAACAGGTCCACAAACCTCTTTTTCTGTTAATCTATTTGCTCCCAACCTCTAGTCATTGGGCTAGAAGGGAGGTTGAAGCATTCAAATTTCCTAATTAAAGTAGGTTTAGAGAAAATTCTAAGCCTATACACAAACTATTTTTAGTTTTTAGATAAATTAAACCTAAAAATTTATTTTTATTTATTTTTTATTTGAAAAAAGTGTGTGTGTGTTGTGTGTGTGTTGTGTGTGTGTATGCAGTTGCCCGTGAAGTCTAGATGAAACTGTCAGATCCGTTGTCACTGATGTAAATTCTAGGATTCAAATTCTGATCATTTGCAAGAATAGTAAATATTCTTTCTTAACCACTGAACCATCTTTTTGGCCTCCTAAAATTGATTCTTTAAACAGTTGGCATCAGTGAGTCTTTAAGTTTTGTTATGTTGAAGAAATAATTGTGCAAGGCCACAGTTATTTCATGAATAAAGCAAAAGCCACAACACAATTTAATTTTGAGAAACTTGGCAAAGAGCAAGAAACACAGAGGTAGGATAAGTGAGGGTTAATTAGCTTGGAGTCTGGTAAGAATGAATAGCAAAAGTAGCTACTGTCTGATGAACTGATGAAGTAGATGCCCAGGAGTTACACTAGATTTATGAGATTCTCAGAGAAACAGACACCAAGGCATTTCTTTCTCAGTGCATTTTTTGTATTTGCACACAGACTCGGCACCTTTAAATCTAAAGGCTGTTACTAAAACATGGCAGGATTGTGAAGGAAGAGGGGTTGTTTGGAAGACTGTGAAGTTCCAGGCACACATATGAACACTGACCTGACCACAATGCTCCCACTTTGTCCCTCACCCCCCTAAATTATGATTATAGGAGAATTCAGATATTTTATGTTACTGGGTTTCTTTCTCTCTTTCTTTCTTTCTTTCTTTCTTTCTTTCTTCCTTTCTTTTCTTTTTTTAGTAAAGATATACAGTTTGGGTAAGATATCTTAAAACTGGGAAACATGGAAAACTCTGTTGTGTAGCACAGAAAGGCTAAGGCCACAATGGGATTACAGAGAAATAGAGCTCTTCATTTTTGTCTTTACTATTGATACAATCAAACATTAGGTTACTTTTTACCTGTAGTATTTTAATTATGTAGCAATGCAAGTTATTATTTGTAAGTGGAACAGACAGTATTCCAAAGATCAGAGCTGGCCAGATGGTTCATCAGGTCCATACCTGAGGATTTCAATTTAAACCCATGGAAGCCACATGATGGAGAAGGAGAATGGAATCTTGCAGGCTGTCCTCTGACCATCATATTCTGGCCAGCTTTTGTGTTTGAGAATACACACTAAATACAGAAACAAAGAAGTAACAACAAAAGCGAAGAACTTCAATGATTACTGGCTTACCGAAAGATGCTTTTGTTTCATTTTAGGTTAGCAGCATTTTATCCTTGTTTAAAAAGCTAGATAAAACATTTCAGTTTCTGAAATGGCTTAAGACTTTCATAGCTTTTATCCGTTTTATTGATTTGATCTAGAAGAAGCTCAAAGTGATAGAATTTTTGTTTAAAGGATTTCCTAACAGATTAGTTAGGAGACCTTAAGTAACCCAAAGTAGAATTTAGCTAAGGGAGTTCTGCCTCCAAAATCCACCAGAGATAAGTATGCTAACCAGGCCTATTAAAGATAAGCAAAATTTAGGATACTAGAATGCTAATGTTTATTTACCAATATTGACCCCAATTAGGTTTTTCTTTCCATAACCAAAGAAATTTACAACCTACCCTTATGCTCATCCCTAGTATCAAAGAACATACTTCTAAGGGGCAGCCCTAGGGGGCAGTGCAGAATCACAACCATCATTCAGTCCTGGTCTGCCATTAAGTCTCCTGTGCTCTTATCAGGAAAAGCATAATTCTGTCAGGTGGGGAAGATGAATTTGGGTAATAACTATTCAAAAAGAACAATACTGGTGTACTTAAGAAGTAATTCTGACAATATATTTGTTGTAAATTTCCCCACTATCCAAGTGACCACACTTATGGTTTCCTTTCTCTTTTTAAAGTGTTCAAAGTGTAACCTGAGGCTGGGATCTGAAAGTGATCTAAGGTTGACAATGTATGTGGAATGCAAAAGTCTAAAGTGTATATAAGTTAGGAAAATCTTTTATTTATTGTCAGCATCATTAGCAATAGCTGGACAAGGGCTATGTATATTAAAAAGGACCCACTCCCCCTTAATATTCTCTAAATATTCAGAGTGATTTGTCACTGGGAAGGCATATTAATATTAATTTGAGAACAAATTAAGTAAATATGCTCTTTGATTCCTACTTTAAAAATCAATTATAAATTTGCCTATAAATTTACTCTACAGGCCTAGAAATGATAGAGAAATATATAGTTAAGATTAAAATGTGAATAAAAGTTAGAAAATAAATTTTGCAGACAATGACCATGGGAAGGTTAAGGCATTTCCATTCTGAGAGTGGTTCATAAGTCATCTTAAAAATGCTCTGATATTTTCTCTGTATCTTGAAGATTGGACAGTCTTTGAACAACTAACTATGTTGATGGTCTTCAATAAGAGAGGTATATGAGGATCAGGAAGGTAAAGCTGCGGGTGCTATCTTCTTATTCTACTTTAAGTTTAATAATTAATCAAAATAATGAGTTAAAGAAGTATGCCATTGACTTGACTGATGGCAAGGAAGTGATTATGATGGATGGTTCTAGTTTTTTTCAGGTTGCTTAGCTCTGGAAATTGAACAATTTCCAATTCCTAGGTTACACTGCCATTGTTTGCCTGAAGGAGGTGGAAGATGCAAATTCTTTATATGAGGATGTCAAGAAAAGGAACTCTGGACATCATGGAGTAGCTCTAACTTCTGTTGAGAAATATTTGAAGTTTGGAATTAAGGGCATCATGGAATGTATTTTCTTTCATTGTAATATGAATGTTTAGTCTAAAAGGTTTCCTGATAGTATTCAGAAATGTTTTAGGCGCTCATGGTTTCAGTTTATTTGCTAAGCCCCACACCCCCAATTGGTGCTTTGAGATTTTCACTTGAAAGATCCTGACAACTGACACTTTGTTTCATTCCAAAGCACAATTATCATTTCCCATAGAAAAAAATAACAAAGAGATTACAATATAGCTAGGTCACAGGGTAGTAATTATTTCTGATAAATGTTTGCTTGTTTGACCACTTTTTCAACTAGTCCCCGATAATTACACAGACACTTGATAATCTACATTCTTTTGAGCCATGTAGGACTTCCTAGTAATTTTCTCAATGAGGAATTACATAGTACAAACATGTCTATTTTGTACTTAGAACTTAATTATTTGCATTTCATACCTCATGACTGTTATAAGTGAAGGCACAGGTTTTCTTTTTGTTTCTGTTTTCTTTGAAAGAAGGTGGGCCTTTACTGTGCAGGCTATTGAGGCCTACCTCCTGGACTGGAATTCGATTACAAATTGATTTCTTTTGCCCTTTCTAGACTTTACCACAATGATTGTAGTTATAAAGGTTTCAAGGTTTCTTATAACTGAACCCACCATTGTCCAATCTCCCTTTCATTGTTAATACATAGAAACAATTCCAGTCACACTCCTTGTCCTGTCAATATCTTTAACTCTCAATAAGACAAAGTGATTCTTGCCTATAGTCCCAGAACAAAGTAGGGTAAAATAGGGAAATTGCTATGAATTGGAAGCTAATCAGGGGTATAAGGTAAGTTCCAGGGCAGCCAGGTCTGTAGTGATATTGTCAGTGAATAATTGAATGGATGAATGCATAAATAAAACAGATTTGTACATTGAAGCTGTAGAGATAGGTCAGCGGTGAAGAGCATTTGCTGCTTCTCCAGAGACACGAATTGGAATCCAGTACCCATTTCTGCCTGGCAGATAACATCAGCATATAACTCTACACTGGGAGATCTGAGACTCTCTTCAAGCCTGTGAGGACACCAAATACATGTCAAAAACACACACCCTTTAACATAAGAATAAAAAAATCCTTTGAAATATGCACATTAATGCAAGTAATGCGTGTTAAGTAGTAGCTGGACAGTAATTTACCATCTGACTTCATTTTTAAGTACTTGAAAATTTTCAGTCTCAGTCTTTGAACTGATCAACTTTCATAAATAATGAGGTAGAATTAATCAAGACTGAATAATTAAAACAAATCAAGTCCATTTTATTTTTAATGAATACTGGCTTTGAGTCCTTAGTTTTTTCTGAGGACTAAAAGCTCCAAACCCTCCATTGGCTGGGCATAGTTGTCCTTGCCTTTAAGCTTAGCAATAGGGAGGTAGAGGCAGGATCTCTGTGAGGTCGAAGCCAGTCTGGATAATTCAATGAGTTCCAAGACAACCAGGGCTACATAGTAAGACCTTGACTAGAAGACAATCAACAAAGCAATGAAAAACCAAAAGCAACCCCTCATTAAGTTATTGACAGGGCTTTTCTTTTTGTTCTTTTCATATTTTTGGCTCATTTTACCTATGCTGTTGTCAGATTATGTGCATACCAACATATATACTAACCACGTTGCCAAATTATCACAAATCTGGTGTTTCATGCCAATTCTTCCTTGATACCCTTGGCAGAAAGGCAACCTGATGGTCCCGTTGTTCATATGCACACATATACAGACCAGAACAATTAACTCGTAGGCAAAATGACCAACTTAAAATAATCGAACCCTTCCTTTACTGTTCATTTCTTTATGCTATTGAGTATTAAAGACAAACCTTAGGACATGTAAATCTACTTCAAGCTTACAGTATTTTCAGCACTTTGTTGGAATAAGTGGATGGCTCTGAAAAGAGCCTTTGTTTTCAATTCATGCTCAAGAAGACATTATTTTCCCTTGGCCTTGTGGTGGCTCTCGGTTTTCTTGGGCAGCAGCACGGCCTGGATGTTGGGCAGGACGCCGCCCTGCGCGATGGTGACGCGGCCCAGTAGCTTGTTGAGCTCCTCGTCGTTGCGGATGGCCAGCTGAAGGTGGCGCGGGATGATGCGCGTCTTCTTGTTGTCGCGAGCCGCGTTGCCCGCCAGCTCCAGGATCTCAGCCGTCAGGTACTCCAGCACGGCCGCCAGGTACACCGGGGCGCCGGCGCCCACCCGCTCAGAGTAGTTGCCCTTGCGGAGCAGCCTGTGCACGCGGCCCACGGGGAACTGTAGGCCGGCCCGGGAGGAGCGGGTCTTGGCCTTGGCACGAGCCTTGCCACCCTGCTTACCGCGTCCAGACATGGAAGTAGAAATGATGGAAACTGCAACCGTGAAGGAATCCCAGGATGCTCTGTCAACACAGGGGAAATGAGAAGCTACTTATATTCTTAGATGGAAGTGGAAAATGTGAAGTGTGATTGGTTAAAAACATATTTCCTCTCCAGCCAATAAGAGAGAAGATGCAATATGGTCTAATTTGCATAATGGTGTCACTAACTGGTCTTCAAATCATAGTTGACTACTTCTAAATCGCTGATTTGCATAGAAGCTCTATAAATACCCAGGAACCAGGACTCGACCACATTGCATTTTCTGGTTTTTGTTTCTGTTTGTTACTGTTTTTTTTTTTTTTACCATGCCTGAGCCCGCGAAGTCCGCTCCAGCCCCGAAGAAGGGCTCCAAGAAGGCCGTGACCAAGGCACAGAAGAAGGACGGCAAGAAGCG